>NW_021319199.1:250162-294517 GCF_001605985.2 Dendrobium catenatum
AATGTTAGGTGTTCAACCAATCTTTTTAAATTACATAGACTTAAAATTATTTTTGAAGCAATTGACCAACCCAACCCCCATACAAACTCACAATATCTCCAACATGTCCCAATCCTCTACTTTAATAATCTTTAAATTTATTTGAGATTTTCTAGTCAAATATTTTTTGCGGAGAAAACAAACCAACCCTTGCATGTTTATTTTTATTGTTATTTTTACCTATTAATCCAGCTCTAAGTCCATTATAAATCATAAATAATATTAAAATTCTTCAAAAAAAAATAATTTAACCCTTTTAAGATCAAGATTTTAGGGAAGTGACATTGACTATGTCTGTTTCCAAATAGAATGAATTCACTTGATTTCATACAAACCTAGCTCAAATTCCAAGCATTTGGGTCAATTTTGGATAAAATCTAACTAAACCACGAGAACACAATAGCCAACAAAAAAACTTAAAATTTAAAAATTTTAATCATTGAGGATTAAATTAGAGCTTAACAAGTTTTTCATGGTTTTGCATGAAATGAATGAAAACTTGTTTCATGAAACAAATCTAATTTCAAATAAAAACAAATTAGTCTCTATATTCATGCATTTTTACTCCTCTATTCCTGGTAGGTTAATATGTCAAAAGAAACTAATTAAAGATTTGAAATGGCTGTGTGACTTTAAATTGTTCTAGATGATGCTACATCCAATGTGTCTATATAATAGTTTCAACAATGAAGTTGGCATTCTTATTTATTTCTCAAAAAGGAAAATCCATGACACCATTGGAATCATATTTGTTGTTATATTATTTTATTATATTTTATCTATATTTTGACATAAAATAAAGCAGGACAATAATAAAAAACAAGCAGAGGGAAATTATATTACTTTGATCCATTTATGTCATTATGGTTATCTCGATAGATTTAATGCGTGGTTGCCTAGGTGAATAAGTACGAGTGGTCAAATAGCAGCGATCTTGTCATGGCAAAATTAACAGGACAGTTGTTTCGATTTCATTGGACAACTACAGCTTGCTGTGGGTGGCAATAAGGATGCATGTGGCTCAGTTGGTGATATTTATTTTTTTAAAATACTCAAAAATACTTAAAAAATTATTTGCGAGATTTTTTAATATAGTAATTTAATTTATTTAAAATAAAATTTAATAATTAAAATATAGTAAAGAATTAAATTAAAAAAAAACATAAACAAAAAATGGCCGTTTGAAAATAGACCGCAAAGGCAATTCAAAAGGATATTTTTTTTTAAAGCTTTTAAAGGGCGTAGGAGAAAACATTTTGATGAAACATATTAAAAAAATTCGTAATATATTATTATTATTATCATTTTGAGAAATAACTTTTTTAATTAACTTATCTATCCATAGGAGGCGTATTAAGGGGTACACAACTGAGTTTGATGGAATTCTATAGCATCCACTTAACAATCATCTACTAATAAAAAGTCTTCATCCAGAATTTGAATCTACACTTTTCTGTCAAACATCATCATGCATGTTATTATATCGCTTATTAATATTGTTAAAACCATTGTTGATGAATGCCATTGCCAACAAGTTTGATGAGTTTTATACTGTTGACGCCAACATCCATACATGTCACACTAAAAAAGTTAATGGGGCATGCCATACCAATTATGATCCGATGCATGCTATGACATCAATCTCAAGCCCATCGTTGCCAACTGCCTTTAATACATGTTTTTGATAACCAATATTAGTATATCAATTAACTAATAAGGTCTATTCAATTTGCCAATACTAACATAATGCGCTTTAATATCAGAAGATCAATGGCATGCATTGACAATGATATTTTATTAATATGTCATCACCAATAAAAATGATTACTCTTCATTGTAAGAATTGCTTAACCCCCCCCTATTATAAATCGTAAGGCCAATGTGCACTTAACACTATGCAATCACTAAACTAGCTCGATGCTCATTGTTATAACACTAATGCTAACACTCGTGTCACCAATAATATTTATGTGCAAATTATTATTAAGGTTAATGCACACTATCATTACCTACATTGACCCTCACCACACTAACAAGTGTTTAATTTTAACAACTAATATAATATTAATAAATTCAACTTTGTTAATGTTACTCTTGAAAAAAAAACATACAAAATTATTTTGACCAACTTTATAGATAGATTAATCAAATTTGGAAATATTATCATTATCTTTTACTTATTAATTTATTTTATTTATTTAATCTATCTTACCAAGCTACAAAAATTATTGCGATCATGGAATACAAGAGAGAGTTTATAATTTAATATGTATACAAAAAAATCCTCCACACATAAATAGTAAGATAAGTTAAATATCAAACTTATAAAAAATATGAGATTTATTATTTGTGAAAAAAATTCAAAAAAAAAATTTTAAAAAATAAAAAAACAATTGGGCCATCCCAGTTAAAATGATCTAATAACATAGTCATAGGTTATAAAAAATATTCTCCCCCATTAATTTTATTAAGGTTTTATAGATGTATAGTAGTCAAGAATTACTGGAAGATGATTTCAATGTGGAAATAGTGAGAAGCCCTAAAAGATTCTTGATGATCTTCTTGTAGGTCATTCTTCTTATTAAAAAGGAGATGAAGAAGTATGCAGGCATCATTATTGGAAGTGATAGTTAAGTGTCAATGATTCCCGATGTTGATGGATGCAATTGACTTTGTGCAATAAGAGGTATTAGTATTGATGCTGTGGTGTTCTTTAATATTCTTATTTAGCATTGGTTGGCTTGTTTAGCCATTACATTAGCGTTAGGCTTATCTGTGTCAATACTGGATGTCAATGTTGATGTTGATAATGTGGCATAACATTTTTGTATACAATGATGGATTGCTAAATTATGGTGTTATCAATGAGTCATTTTCCTTATTTGTGTTTGAGAGATATTGATGTTGGTTCATCAACGTTAGGCATTAACATTGGGTGGTTCATGTTGATATCAAATGATAGGCATCAAATTATTGTGGATCATTAAAAGCATCATGTTGGTGTTGAAGAATTGAGCCATAAAGCTGTTATTGGTGATGGAAAGACATCAATAAGAACAGTGTCAGCCTTATTGGCATGCGGTTAAGCACTAAATGTTGGGTGTCATTAAAGGGTACTATATATCACAACGCAAGCAAATAAGTCCCACATACAAAACATCTAATCGTGTAGGCTTAGACAAGTAGCCTACGACAGAATATTGAGAATTTTTTCAAATTTGTTTGTTGACATTCCTTTTGCTTAAACCTAGGGTCAATGGGTTGACCTTAGTCAAATTTACCAAGCCAGGTCCTAAGACCACCTCCTTTTGTGTTTCAGTGGGTCAAGCCTAAGTCTGTTGAAACCCATATCTAAGGGCCTTGGTCAACCCAATAGGTTTGACCCAAAATTAAACCATACCCATTCCTATTTGATTTCAAATCACTCTATATAACTTTCTTGGCCAAATTATCACATCCCTTTGAAGTCAGTTAGTCAAACCCAACCCTATTAGCCCAAACCCATGCCCCTAGGTCTGGTATAGACCAAGTCAACCCAAGTTGACCCATTAAGCCTTATTTGAGTCAATTCAAAGCTCTAATCTAATCCAACCCCTTCCTTGACCCAATCCACTCACCCTTGGGTTCTAAATTGACTAGGGTTGACCAAGTCATACCTTTACTTGGTTCAACCTAAGGTCTCCCTTGATAAAATTTCTAACCTATTTAGGACAAATTTCTCATATTTAATGTATTAAAAATCTCCTTCATATTGCTCCTTCATTTTGAAATCATAGCTAATTCAACTTATTTCCCCTCATATCCGTTTACTTAATTCAAATCATAGCCATTGAATCATTAAGCATTAGAGTACACTATAAGGTATAGGGCTCCTTAGCATGGACCTTTTGCTTTTTCTCTTCCCCCAACCCCTCTCAAACTGAGATCTCTCGTTTGCTTGGCTCTTCTAACTCTTTTTCACCTTCCCCAAGTTCAAACCCGACTTAATACCTTACCGGTTGGTGAGATCTCAGCGAACTGAGCCTAAAAGACTTCTAAAGCTTTTGTGCTTGAATCTAGACGTTGGCGAGCTCGTGGACATCTTTCTACAAAAATCTATTCGCTGAACAGTCTACAAGTTTCAAAAAAGTAAGATCATACTGAATCTATCTAATTGGATTGAGCGTAAAAACCCTAAACCTAGGACTAGATTCCTTAGAGTTTATTACATTTTGAAAGCACATTTGGACCAAACTAGCTACCCCCATGATTTCTCTATATTCATCTGTACTTAGATTTGGGTTTTTATAAATTTTCATCATTTTCATCCATACCCGCGCAATCGAGAGAGGGAAAACTCCAAAAAACATGTAGGGCTTGCAGTTTTCCCTAGGCTTGAGTGCACGGAAGAGACTCTCAACCGTAGATCATTTGAATCAACGACATTAGATCTCATCGTTTGAGTAATTTGTTAGAACAATAGAGTTAGATTCTCTCATCCTGCTAAAATCATTGCCACCTGTCTCGAAATCGCATGGAATCCGAACAACGACTGAGATTTCATGCTGATGTGGTTTAAGTCGTACGACATCATTATAGCATCGCCGCCAATCAATTAACATGAATTACGCGACGATGCAATCAATACTAATGTAGACAATGGAATCACGGCTTTTGGGGAGACCAGAATCTAAGGGCGCCGTATGTCATAATCCAGCTGACCATTTATTCTAAATTATTTTTTTAATTTTAAATCAGTTTTTTTCAAAAATTTATTATAAAATATTTTAATTTAAAATATATGTATTTTATATTAAAATTTTCAAAAATAATATCTATAATTTAAATAATAACATAGTTTAAAATTCTAATTATATTTTAAGTTATTTTAAATATTAAAAATTTAAATTGTTAATTAGTAATATTTTATAAATTATAAAAATTATTTATATAAAATTTATGATTTCATTTTAAAATGTATTTATTAATCAAAATAATATCCAATATATTTAATTCAATACATATATATATATATATAATATATATATATGTTATAATTATTTAAGAAATAAATTATTTTATTAATAATATTTCTTCTAATTTAAATTACGTATAATAATAACATTTTATTTAAAATCATAAAATTACTTTTATTATTTTAAATTTAAATTAATTTTTTTTCTTTTTAAAATTACTTAATTTATTTATTTACCTTGAACTATTTATTAATAATTAAAGTACTTTAAAATTAAATATTTTTCGTAATTGTTTTTTTAAATTACCCAAAATTGAAGTTAATAATTTATTTTCTTATTTTAAATTATTTAAATTAATTAGTTACTTAAATTTTCTTAATCAATAATAATTAATTTAAAATTCAAATATTTTCCTAAATTCAATAAGTATCTTTTTAAATTATTTTAAATTTATTTCTTTAAATTTTAGAGAAAGCTTAATATTTAATTTAATTTTGTTTAATTAATTATTCTTAAATATTAACTACTTTTTAAAAATTATAAAATTTGCTTTTTAATTACTTTAAACTTCCATTTTTAATTTGTAATAATTAATTTAAATCCAAAATATTAGCAAATATTTTAAAGTTTCAAAAAAAAAAAATGATGTCTTATTTTAAAATTATTTTCAAAGTTATCAAAATTAATTTATCTGAGCATATTTTCAAAATTCGTTTTTGTGTGAATCTGAACGACTAAAATTTCCACGGCTGATGGATTATGTCGCGTCCCCTAAATTCATATCGTGCTGCTGTCAATCATTAGGGCCAATGTTTATGCAACGGCACAATTCTTGCTAACAATTGGAAGATTGCCGTTTGAGGTTTGCGGGAGACCGAATCCAGGGCATCGTGTGTCATTCGAGTCATCGTTATTTAATTTAAATCAAACCCCCCCCCCCCCCACCTTTTTTAATTTTTTTTAATAAGTTTAAATTAATTTTTTTAAAAAAATTATTATTAATAATTGTTTCAATTAAAAATATATATATTTTTTTATATTTTAACTTTTCAGGAAACTTATATTCTATACATTTAAAAATAATATTGTTTAAAATTTTAATATATTTAAGTTATTTTTAAATTATTAAATATTTCTATTATTAATTAGTAATTAATTATATAATTACTTAAAATTTTTTTATAAAATTTATTAATTTCATTTTAAAATGTATTATTACATCAAAATAATATCCAAAATAATTTAATTGAATCATTAATGAATATAATAATATATATATATATATATTTAATGCTATTATTATTTAAGTAAATAAACTTTTTTTTAATAATTTATTTTAAATAAAAGTATATAATCAAATATTTTATTTAAATAAAAAAATATATAATTTTTTATAATTTAAATTTATTATTAATAATTTTTCTATTTTAAATTTTTTTTAATTAATTACTCCTAAATTATTTATTTAATAATTATTTAATTTAAAATATAAAAGTTAATTAATTATTTTCTCATTTTTTAATCATTTTAATTAATAAATTACTTAAATTTTTTAAAATTATAATTAATTAATTTAAAATCAAGTATTTCCCTTGATTGATAAAAAATTATCTTTTAAGATTATTTAAAATTAATTTAAAAATTTCAAACAGCTAATATTTAATTTTAATTTTAATTTAATAATTATTTTTAAAAAGCTTTATTACTTTTAAATTTTAATAATTATAATTAAATTTATGTAAATCTAATATTATGCATAATACCTTAATATTTTTTAAATTATGTATTTTATTTTAAAATTATTTTAGATATAAAAATTTATTTCTGTTAGATATTTCTATATTATTTAATTACTTTTAATATTTAATATTATTTAAATAAGTAATATATCAATCATTTTGAAGTTGAAAATTATTTTAAAGCCTCACTCGGGTGACCAGTAGATTCCTCATACACATATGAATTTAATTATTTTTAAATGTATTATTTTTAAACATATATACTTGTATATTTAATATATTTGTATTTTATCCTAATTTAAAATTACATATATTATTAAATCACTTTATTTTTTTAAATCAACTACATGAAATTTTGAACATGAGTTATACATGTGAATCACATTCATGGTGGGTGGATTAGTGAGTGATTGAGCCTCAATCATTCAGTAATTGCATATGTAAGAGTGCTTATTAATTATTTATTCATTTTTTTGTATGTGTAGGACACACGTACATCTAGTTTAGGCCCTTTTAGATCCTAAGAATTGGTTTGTTTATTTTTTTATACATTCTCTTCATGTTACCTCAAGGGTTAGTTCTAAGCATTTGATTTAAACCTACTTAATGTAGCGACACCATAAGGACAAAAATTAAGAACAATTTAGCAAACTTAGAAAAATTTTAAGAGCTAGGATAGATTCTTGATTTATATAAAACTTCAAACAAATAAACTTAGAGATATCCTAAATCTCCTAGAATTTTTTTTAAAAAATTTAGTAGCCTTTAAATCTCTTAATTAACAAACCCTAATTTAATCTTTAATTAAGTCCAATAATTTTAAAAAAATTTATTAAATCCATTTTAACTTCAAAAATTACCTATAATACCTCAAAATTTTTAGAATTTAACCCTTAATCTAAGAAAATTAAAAGTTCATTAAATGGACTTTAATCTGAACCTTAATTTAATTTTAACTAAAGATCACCTTTTTGATTAACTTAAATAATTAAAAATTATTAGAAATTGTAATTTTTCCAAATACTTGGGAACACTTCTTTAGGTAATTTTTAACCTTTGGGGGTGATTCTAAGCAGTTTGGATTTGATTTGGATCAAAACCCCTAAAATGCCCCTTTATTAAACAAATTCGATAATTCGTTAATTGCATCAACTTTAAAAATTCATAACTATTTCTAAAAATTTTAAATTGGAAAAACTAAAAGACATTCAACTCTAATTTAAATATTGTATTTATTAAAAATATTAGATTTCTAGAAACTAACTTAAATAAAAAAAAGTCAACTCTCTGGTCAACCATGGTTCTTTAACTAGGGCCTAAAACTTTGCCTAGAAAACTCTAAATACAACAAACTCATAGTCTAATTACTCCCATTAATTCCTAATATTTAATTAAAATGCTAGAATCCCCAAACTTAGCCTATTTCCAATAATATCCTTTTGGACCCCCTTAACTTAGCAGGTAGGAGGGCCCCGGACATTCTAAAATTCATTAAGACAACTTAAAATTTAAATATTACTATCCTAAGTATTAAAATAGATTCAAAACCTAAATTAACTAAAATTGACTCTAATTCATTAATACTTAAATCTTAATCAAATTTCCCCTTTAGCTTTCAACAAACTCAAATACAAAATAACTTGAACTAACTACCTGACATAGGATTTATCCAAAGTCACACAAGCCTACTACACACACATAGATTTGCTAGGGCATCACTTCTAGCTTTAGGTTAGGGCTGGTGATTTTTCTTTTTTGCTTTTTGTGTTTGTGATGCTCTGTGTGTGGCACGTATGATTGATTGATTTACTTTACTTTGATGTGTTGTGATTGATATGATGCTTATTCATTACTATGCCTTCTTTACCCTGCTTATGATGTGATTTGTGCAATAGATCACCCATGGGTTAGGGCCTCTTTTGCTACTAACAATATCTTATACAGGTGGTCACGCTGATGCAGCGCTAAAATAAAGGAGGGGGGAAACAATTAAGCTTTGAAACTAACAATATTTTATGCAGATGCTCCAAAGACTGTGTAGCCCCCCTTTAAAATAAAAAGAGTGCGGCCAAGTATATTTTTCTTTCTACACTAATATTAACTGCTTGAGATATAATATATAAACTGCTTGGTTTTTTTATTAGGATAACCATGCATGAGAATCTAGATTTTCTTTTTCAAATGTAATGTAATATAATTTATAAAAGTATCAAGTTGTGAAATTCTTTTAAAAGTGAGGCATTTCAATACTTGACACCCAAAGAGAAAAAAAGGCCCTTCATAAGGAATTTCTTATTCATTTAGGTACCATTCTGGAGGACGAACCATACGGAGCTCGAAGGAGATGATCCCATAAAGATGATTTAAAGGAAGATGACCCAGAGGAGGATGATCCACTTGAAGATAAATACTTAAAAATGAAATGCCTTACTTTTTAAGACTTGCGTCATTCAGTAGGATTAGAATCCAGGTTGTGGTCGGTAGGGAATAACAACCATTACTTTTTTGTAGAGTCTGAGTTGTACTTATATGACACTTATCATAAACTTTTCTTTACTCTGGTGATTTATATTGATGTGTTTATTTTATGTGCTCAGTAAAAATTTCATGCTTTTTTTTAGGTTTCTTTCTTACATGTGCTTGGCTTGATTTTTTTTGCTAGGCACTTTAAAGACTAAAACTTTTTTCTACACGTAATTAAAAATTAATATTTTTAAGAATTAAATAACATAGAAACTTAATAACCTATGGAATAGCCGGAATCATCTGATGTCGCATGCATATTATTGCCTTTTTCTCCCTCCTTATTATAAGACACTTCCACTCCTATGGGTAGAGTCCAAATAATCTAGCATATAAGGATGAGGTGCCAGACTTGAGGAAGCTCAGTCTTTTCTAAAAAGTATTTTTATAATCTATTTCAAAATCTCAAGCATTCATGATTTGGAAACCTTTCAAACTAGTATGTATTATATACATATACTTACACTACAATACATGGCTACTTACTGTGTTAAAGAACAAAGTAATTTAATTAACTAGTCATGGTTTTACAAAAACTAGAAAAAGAAATACTTATATAACCTCAAATACGTCAGAGTATTAAACCCTTACTCAGCTAGTCAGTGGACTCTTTCCTTTTTCTAGACACTGAAATAAAATACAAATAAATTGTGGGCCAACACAACTCAGCAGGCCACACTTACTGATCTAAATTTCTAAATAATCATTTATTAAGCATTTAGTTAAATTTAATAACAATTTGTACTAAACATTGTAGTTCTTGTAGTTATCAGAAATATAAATAGAAGGCAAGAAAGTAAATAAATGAATAATTCATATATCACAGTAGAAAGTAACAAATTTTCCTTAAGCCCTTATACTACCCATTAGAACAAAATTCAAAGAATTTTGACCTTTATAACTCCCGTGCAGGTATATAAAAAAACACATCCTTATGGCTCTCAATGCCCAGCACCAAAACAAATATGCATATAGCATTAGAATATACCTTTGGCATATGAATGTGTATTTGGCACTGAATGTGTACTTAGGATCAGAACAAAACTTCCTCCATACCCACCATATCTCCTCAGAATCACACCTTTCAATGAAATAAACATATAATTCATTTCATTACATTAAAGAAACATAATAAACTCATTGCATAATTTAACATAATACTTTAACGATAGACATTAAAATATACTACTGAGCAAAAATGTACTAATTTAGAATATAACTAATTTACCATAGATTATTCAAAATATTATTTTGAAGCTTTAATTGTACCAGAATATTATTTTTAGGAATAGAATAATTTTCTAATTTACCCAAAATAAAAAACCTGACATTTTGTTATTTACCTAATGAAAATTTCCTAAAAAAATACCTAAATGTTTTAAATTTTTGTACTTATAATATATAGAAAGTTATGCAGTAAAAATTTTGTAGATATCGAGTTATCATCATTTTTGCTAATAGAATTATAGATTAAATCATAAAAGTACTAATATTCTTGTTTTTTTAAAACTAAGATAGGAAAAATGCAACCTACCTCGAGCTAAATAATTTTTAGAATTGGGTTGGCATCTAAAAATTATCTAAAGTGGCCTAAAATAGACTTTTTCTCTCAAGAATTCCTTCTCTCTCTCTCTCTCCCTCTCTCTCTCTCTCTCTAACCTTTCCTTGAGGAAATGGTGATGGGTGGAATAGTGGAAAATGAGATTTTTTTATATAAAATTTTGCTTAACGTAGAGGCTCCAAACATAGCTAACATCTCAGTGCTCCCTCTAGGAGCCCACAACACTGCAACATGTATTACTTTATAAAATTCTAAAGAGCTCACCGTCACCTACCCCTGCACCACGCCGCCTTAGAGGAAACTCCTTATTTTCAAAACTTTCAAATAGATCATTTGGATCCATTTTAGAAGTCATGCAAACTTTCGCATGTGTATAAAATATTTCAATACACATATAGAATGATTCAAATATAGGAATTCAGTAGTTTACCTCTTTTAAATCAGATTAGAAGAGCTGCAATTATATCCTTGTTTAGTTGGTTAGAAATGGGCTTCAATGCATTGATGTTAATATTGTGTGTCTATATTGTTTGGAAAAAATGAACATTAGCCTTATTTGTAATAGTGAGCATTAATATTGATGTCAAGTTAATGTCATTAGTGTTGACATTAGGCTTCGACATTGGTGTTAACATTAGGCATCAACATTGGTGTCGAAGTCAGGCATTGAAGTTGGCATCAATGATGAACTATAGTTTTGTAAATATCTATAGGTATCAAGATTGTTGTCAATAGCGTATGTTGACCATTAGAGATTATGGATGTTGATGTTAATATTGACATATTTTGTTTGATTCTATGGGCATCGACATTGTTGGCAACGATGGACGACAACATTATAGGAACTAGAGAACATTGACATTGTTTGGTACAATGGGAGACCATATTAACTTTGGTGGTGTCGTGTGCTAATAGGTTGAACTCTATATTCATTTCTCCGGGATTCTTTAGTAATATCATTTCAGCTTTCTCAAAATGAACAAAAGTTGAGTTTATATATAGATTTCTAAATTGGGACATTCTAATAATTTTGATAAAAAAATGAACATACCTCATTAGATGTTTTGTGTTAATCTCATTAATAAAATAAATTTCTCTTCGTATTTAATTTCCTTAATGACATCAAAATTATAGAATCTCGAGCTTATTGGATTTCACTAGTGATATCATCAACATTAAAAAATATTTGGTTCTTTAAAAGGTGTTGTAAAGTCCTTAACTAAATTTCAAGTGTTTTTTTTAATGAATTTTATCCATAAATTTGTTAAAAAAATAGAATTTAGACATCCCATAATTAATTACAAAGTTTTTAATTCGCAAACTTGCATCATAATTCATACTTATCGATGAAATTTTCAAGTAATATATCACACCTAATTAAATATTTAAATGGAATAATTTTTAAAAGGTGTTTTTATATACCTAACACTTAAAACAATTCTATTGAACAAACAAAAACTTTACTATTTACTCTTCTACCACCTAAAAATCGATGCACTCATAAAAAATAACACTATGTTACCTCTCGTTAATCCTAAACCTTGAAATTGTCTTTTGCACGGGAAGCACCTCTCCTCTTTATTCTTACTCGAGCAGCTCGCTCTCTCTCATTTGAATCACACGCTCATATTCTCAAGCCCATGCAAATGCATCCAACCGAGCGGTTGACGTTTCATGTGAACATCCTAATCGAGAAGCTCCCTTTCGTGAATCCCATATCTCTCATCTTCTCTTGCCTATATGAACACATCGTCACCTAAGCGGAATCCCTCCTATCAGCTCATTCCTTCTCTTTAGGTATTTTCTTTATTCACTATTGCATTATGTATTATTCCCATCAGTTCAGTTGTCACTGTTGTCATCGAGATTAAAGAACTTTAATAGAATAAGAGATTACTCAACCATGCAGAGCTTCAATTCTGTTGGATTAGTGAGACAATAAATAATAAGAGGAGATAACTACACATTTGAACAATAATGTTTGGAATCATCAAAACTTCATAAGTTGCAAAAATGTAAAGCATGCAAATAGCAACTATCTTAACATGGACTGTTTAAATGCTTGTTTTTTCTAATTGGATAAAATTTATTTCATTAATAAATGTACTTGCAGATATGGATTGAAATAATTTGTTTTTTATTATCTTCAAATATGAAGGAGATTGAATTACGATAAAGGGACAAAGTAGAATGAAATATGTCGGTGAAAGTAAAAAAACTTTGAAGTTAGAGAGAAATGATATTAAATTTTTATTATTGAAAGAATAAATCGAAGCACTTTAGCGGTGGCTTAGGGGTTATGCCTACGACCTACACTATCATATTAATGGGACATCACCTAAAATTTATATGCAAATTAGGAGTGATACATATTTAATGGATATGCTGACATGTTCATGTAATGGCAATATAGTGGATGTAGTTGTTGTATTAAGAGATCCCTAAGAAGATATGGGTTATGCTGATGATATTCAATATGGTGATATTCTTGATTTAAGTGAAAGCAGCAGGGTGAATAATGGCATAATAGCAGATCATTTGTGTGATGGCTTCTTTACGGCTTAGGTTAAAGAAATACATTCTTTATGTGTTGGTTAACATTTAGAGAATTCATCAAGTTTTAAACAAGCTATTCATTCTAATGCAATTTTACAAAACTTTGTTATCAAGATTAATGCTAGTGACAAATCAAGAGTTATTGTTACATGCACATATCATGGATGTCCATGGAGATTATGTGCTTCTTTATGTTCAAATTAAATGATCATTCATTCAAAGTTAGAATATTACATTCAACACATTTATGCCCGGGGGTAAATAGAGTTGGAAACAAGCAAGCTACGACAAGGTACTTATGTGACAACCAAAACCAATCATTTAAGAGGTTCTTCATTAGTTTCAAGATTTACATTGATGGGTTCGTTGTCAGATGTTGATATTCAATCGACATTAATGTTTGTCTTATGAAATCCAAGTATTTAGGTGTACAACTTTCCACGGATGATTTGGATGAAAATAATTGTCTCTTTACTATTGCATTCACCATTATAAAATATGAATCAAAGAGAAGTTGAGAGTGATTTTTGATGACTTTGTCCCAAGCTTTTACTGTTGATGTAGAACTTTTAGCCTTCATATTAGATATGGAGAAAGGGCTCGGTGAAGCTAATAAAGTTATCTTTCCTAATGTTGAGCACAAAGTTTGCTTGAGACACTTTTAGAAGAACATTAAGAAATTTTTTCATTGTGATGATCGCCACAGAATGTAGAAGTTGGTGTGGACTGTCGCAAATTGTTATAGCCAACATAAGTTTCATGTTAAGGTAGAAGAAATCTTTCGGATCGGTCCAGAAGTTCATCTCTCCCTAAGTTCTTTGACATGTAAGTGGTCGAAAGCAACTTTCTCAAAGCATATTAAGAACCATTACAACATAAATAACATGGTTGAATCCTTCAATTTATGGGTAGAGGAGGCAAGAAATAAGCCTGCGATAGATCTCATCAATATGATAAGAGGAATGCTGATGGAATAATATTCTCAGTGGAAGTTAAACTCTACTTCATGGAATGGGCCTCTTGTTCCATTTGTAGAGGAGTATATTAGAAATGATACGACAAGAAAAGAATATTTCATTATATGACAGTCTACTTCAAACAAAGCTGAAGTTGAAGGAAGTTTTGAGCATCATGAGATGGATATAGAGGACCAATTGTGGTTGTGGGTTTTGACAGTTCTCTGGACTATCATGTGTGCATGTCATCGAATTAAAATAAAGGCACAAGCAGCCAAAAGCCATCTCAGGAGAATGTCAACTGTATGAAGCAACCATAAGGAAGATGAACCAAACTCAGTCACCAGAAATAAACATAGCGAAAAAACACACAAACACAAGAGAATCCATCAAGATTTATCAGAAACCGCCATTGGAAACTAATAGCCAATAGAAGTTAGGTTAAAATAGTCTCCAACACCTTTTAATTGATTACAAAATTTTTATAACAATTTCAAATGCTTGCAATAGAACTTAACATGTTTGCAAAAAACGCAACAGTTGATGCAAAACTTCAAGTGTTTACATTCAACACATGTGTTTACAAAAATTTTAGGACTTTCTGCACATGCTAGCCAACATAAGTTCTTGGTTACATTCTCAGTTACATTCATTTACAAATACAAGAGTCTTCGATAGAGAATTTACGACAATGGTAATAAGCAAAATCAGGATAGCCAATAAGAATTTAATTTGAAGAAACTGAGATGTAGCTGAGACAACATGGTTGGAGTGGACTCCTACTGCATTTAAACTCCTTAAGCGATTCATATCTTCTAGCATGCCATTTTGTTCTTCAAACTGTCTAAAATATCAGCAAATATCTTTCGATTTGTTTCGATGACATTGATAGAACTTTCTTCCGCGATTATTAGCTTTGTAGCAAGTATAAATTGAATATTGAAGATTGCAAAATTAATAAATTGGGCTGTCCTAATTTCTCATTTATGGCGTTGACTGACTCGAACTCATGTCACAAATCCAATATTATTACAATTACAAAACAAATCTCCCATTAAAAAATCCACAAAAAATAAAATACCATATAATTGATCATTTTTTTAGAAAAATTTATAAGGGATCAAGATCTTGCTTATTAGATTAATCCTCTTCCCATATACCATCTCAACTTGATAAAAAGTAGAGTATGGACGTGGTATATGAAAACAAGATAGTGAACATCAAATGTAGGTGACGGTATAGGCCGTCTAAACATAGAAGAAGAACAACAAACTTAGATAGAAAGCTTGGAGAAGAACATCAAAGCTGGGCGATCTATAGGGGAGGGGAGGCCGAAGGCAGATCAGAGCTAAATGGGGTTGAAGAATAGGAAAACGAGATAAGAAATGGAGAAAATACACAGATGAATAAATCGATGAGCCAACCGAGTGAGGAAGAGGTGGTGTTAGCAAAGCAGATGTTTCATAATCATAGTTTTTGGGGTTTGATTTTGACGGGAGGTAACGAAGTGTTGTATTGATGAGGACAAGGGTTTTTAGGTGGTAGAAGAGTAACAGTAAAGTTTTAGTGTTAGACAAGTAAATAGAGATGTTTTAGTATTAATTATTTTAAAAATCCTTTTTAAAAATAATAAATTATAAATCATAAAATATATATTATTTATAATTTTAGAAAAAACAAGCCTCTCCTCTGATATCTTTTCACTTTGACAAAAATTTTTTATGTTTTTGGTTCGTTTTTAATACAGTTTTTCTCAATTCAATCGATCAAATACCTAATCGTGCAAACAAAAACCTAAATGCCAACAGACGAGAAACCGAAAATTAGGGGGGGACAAATAAAGAAAGCAGAAAATACATCGGCGTCCTCCGATTCGTCCGCCAAGTTTCGATCCAGCTCAACCATTTCTTCCCAAACTCATCTCTATCATCCGCAAATCAAAGGTCGGGAAACTTGACAGATCTCTCTCCGTCTCTCTCTCATTAAATTCCCGTAGCTGGCCGGCGATGGAGAACCGGCCATGATCGTTGGATCTGGGTGATGTTTTCTTCGCCTTTCAATTAGGGATTAGGAGATCGGGATCAGGCATCTCATCAGTGATTAGGTACTTGTTATCATCATTTCAGGACAGCAAAATTGGAGTGCTAGAAAAGGGAAGGAAGGGCAGGGAATAGTGGAAAAGATGATGGGTGATGGGGTTAAGCAGATACTGGCGAAGCCCATCCAGCTCGCAGACCAGGTGACAAAGCTCGCCGACGATGCTCACTCCTTCAGAGCTGAGTGCCTGGAGTTGAAAACCAAAACAGAGCGCCTAGCGGCGCTTCTCCGGCAAGCTGCTAGGGCGGAGCTTTACGAGCGTCCAGCTCGCCGGATCATGGACGACACAGAACAAGTCCTCGATAAAGCCCTTGCTTTGGTGACCAAGTGCCGCGCCAACGGACTCATGAAGCGCATGTTCACCATCATCCCCGCTGTTTCCTTCCGTAAGATGTCGATCGGCCTTGATAACTCCATTGGAGACGTTTCTTGGCTCCTCCGCGTCTCCGCCGCCGGTGATGAGGACGGTGACATGCACCTCGGCCTCCCCCCCATCGCCCAGAATGAGCCGATCCTTTTTCTCATATGGGAGCAGATCGCAACTCTCCACACCGGTTCCCTCGACGCGCGGGCCGACGCCGCTGCAAGCATCGTGTCCCTTGCCCGCGACAATGAACGCTACGGTAAGCTCATCATCGAGGAAGACGGCGTTGGCCCTCTTCTGCGCCTCGTCAAGGAGGGACGGCTAGAGGGCCAGGAGAACGCAGCTCGAGCCCTCGGCCTTCTCGGCCGAGATCCGGAAAGCGTGGAGCAAATGGTCATCGCCGGCGTCTGCACCGTCTTCTCGAAGGTGCTCAAAGAAAGCCCCATGAAAGTACAGGCCATGGTCGCCTGGGCTGTCTCCGAGCTCGCCGCTAACCACCCGAAATGCCAGGACGTCTTCGCCCAGAACAACGTCGTCCGCCTCCTCGTCGGTCACCTTGCTTTCGAGACAGTACAGGAGCATTCCAAGTACACGATTCCTCCCAAGGTCACCTCAATCCATGGTGTCGTCATGGCCAACAACAACCCCACCAATATCACCGCCGATTCCTCCATAGACTCCTCGGAGCATCCCGTGGTACGCCACCCCATGGGTAGTCAAGCCATGATGAACCAGATGCATAACGTTATTCAGTCTACCATGGCTGCCAAGGGGCAGTTACCTCCCATCCCTTCCAACGTTGGCCCCGACCACCAGTATCCCAGCCATCCTGCCAATGGTCGGCATCAGCATATCTCCCTCGCCGGTACCAGTATCAAGGGTAGGGAGTTCGAAGACCCGGCCACCAAGACTTATATGAAAGCCATGGCCGCCCGCGCGTTATGGCAGCTCTCCCGGGGAAATTCCGCCATCTGCAAGAGCATCACGGAATCAAAGGCCCTCCTTTGCTTCGCCGTCCTCCTGGCGAAGGGAGAAGAAGAGGTTCAGTACAATTCCGCCATGGCACTCATGGAGATCGCCCGCGTTGCCGAGGAGGATGCCGACCTCCGACGTTCTGCTTTCAAACCCACCTCCCCCACCGCCCGCGCTGTCGTTGACCAGCTCGTTCTCGTCGTCGAGAAGGCGGAGTATAATGAGCTTCTCGTCCCCTGCATCACCGCCCTCGGGTGCTTATCAAGGACTTTCCGAGCTACTGAGACGCGGATCATTGGGCCATTGGTGCGGCTTCTCGACGAGAAGGAAGGGATTGTGATGCGTGAAGCGGCTATTGCCCTCAGTAAGTTCTCCTGCACTGATAACTACCTCCACCTCGACCATTCTAAAGCCATCATCATGGCCGGAGGAGCCAAGCACCTTGTTCAACTCGTCTACTTCGGTGAACAGATGGTGCAGATTGTAGCTTTAATCCTTCTCAGCTACATTGCTCTTCATGTACCTGAGAGCGAGGAACTGGCACAGGCCGAGGTCCTCGCTGTGCTGGAATGGGCTTCGAAGCAGACTTCTGTGATGCAACATCCTGAAATTGATGTCTTGTTGCCGGAGGCAAAGGCAAGGTTGGAGCTTTATCAATCTAGAGGTTCAAGAGGATACCATTGATTCCAGCCGAGGTGATGGATTACCTCCTGAGAAAGGTCAAGCAAGTATGTCAAATCGAAGGTTGAATTTCTTGTGTACATGCATTCTAAAGCTTGTTCTATTTGAATCTTTCAAGTTTACAGCAAGATCTATTTGTTTTGTTTGGCTCTTTTGGGAGGAGGGAGGAAGATGATGCTGGTTAGGAGTTTGTGAAGTGCCATTTCCCAGAAAGGCTTGTTGGAGATTCTATTGCTTTTTATCGATGAAAGTGTAACATTCTTAGCTTTTAGCAATATTTATTATGCTTCTAGTGATAAAATTATATCTGAACTGGGCGTCAGGATGCCTCTTTTATGTGTTATCTCAGCAAAGTTCTTGAGCTTAACTGTATAATGTTGAAATTATTATATCTGTTTTGTTTCAAGTTTGATTCTTTTCATCAAGGATAGGGACTCATTCCTGGCAATTAGTATGTATTTTGAATTTGAAAACTATAGGATTCATTTATCTGCCTGTAAAAAGAAAATATATTTTAAAAAAATGATGATATTATTTTGGGGGATTTACATAGATATCATTCTATACCATCCTATTTATATATCTAACATCCAAAACTTTAATATTACATGCATATCATCTTATATTATTTTAATATCAGACATGTCACCCATATTTTATTCCTACCACTCATATATTTCATTTCCACCACTCATATTTGATATGAAGTGAATTATGTATAGTATGTATGTAATATTAAAGTTTTGGGTATTAGATATATAAATAGAGTGGTATATGGTGATACGTATGTAAATCCCCCATTTTTGTGAAATTTGAATTGAAAGGTTGAGGTTTAACTAAAAATAAGGGGCTATTTGGTTCGCTGAAAAAGGAATGCATAGTAACATGATATGAAGTGTGAAAGAAATGTAACGCATTTAAAATATTTAAAATTATTTGAATGAGATAAAACAAATACAGGATTTTATATATTTTTTTTTAGTTTGGTGGCAATCAATGGTGGGTGATTGTTGGCTGCCGGAGGCAGCGGCCTATGGTGATGATTGCGTCGAGTAATGATAACAAAGAATTTACAGTGTTAATCATTTATTGTTCTTCAGCACATTTTCTTGTTCTTTGTCCAAGCATCCAAATGAGCCCTTATTCTACTTTCTTTTTATAAGTGTGACTCTTTTGCTTTGGATGCTCCCTCTATAACTAACCAATGAATTCCTCTTCTGCATGCTTATTCTGATGCTGCCTGTATAGCTTTTTTTATGCTGTATTGAATCAGTAATTGATGCGAGGATGATTAATCAGGAATTTGATATTTGGTCCAAAGCAAAGAATATTATAAGTATTTAAAAGATATTCTATTCATCATTGGATTTGCAATAATGTAAGAACCGTGCACAAATTATTATTATTATTATTATTATTGTTTTCTTACATTCCATATCAGATATCTGGACAAAAAGGAGATCACAGGATCACAGTACATAATAAAAATCTAATGGAGAGTGGAATATAACAGAACTCACAGATCTTGAATGATTTTGTTTGCAATGATTTATTGTTGACATTTGAACCACAAAGCTCACAAGATCACGAAAAGTTATTACGTCCGGATGAAAAATTGGAAATCCGGACAAATACTGAGCAATACCGAGTGCTCGGTACTGAGCACCCAATTGACGTGACGATTTGTTATTGGTCTCTGGACATGTTCGGTGCCCGGACACAATAATTACTCCAAGATCACAGTGTCTGACAGATTCAATTTGTCTTTTGATTCTCTGACCTTTATATACTGCTTTGAAGCAGGATTTGGATCTGATGTTTGTTCATTTTATCTGCTGTTTTTTTTTTTTTTTTTTTGAAAATATTAAGGATGAAGCTCTCAATTTATTTATTATGAACAAAATATACAGCAAAATTATGGTTCAGAACAATTATGGGGAAGTAGGTGCATTCATCACGTCCAGAAAGAAAAATCATCAAAGATCTGGAGACCAAAACAGTCCAGAAAACCCACAAAAGAACCTACTGCTAATTCAACATAGTCCAGGAGAACTACACAAGTACTCGCAACCATCACAATATAATGTTCGCAATCAATGAAAATTCACCAAAGAACTCTAAACCATATCATAACAATGCAAAGAATCCACATCCAGTTTTTTTTTTTTCTCTTCAAATGTGATATAAAGAGAATCAAATTGATAGAAAGTATAGATTTTTAACTAGAGGTATGATCTGTGTCTTCTCAGAAATGTGGCCAAACAGTTGCATCCAGTTCAACCTATACATAAAGGTAGCAACTCAAGGCAAATGGTTCATATGATTGTGAATGTGAAATCACACTAAAAAAAAATATGATTGGTGTTTTCAGCAAGCTTATTGCAAAAGTTACAACTAGCTTGAGCTGAAATGGTAGGATGAATTAAATTGACAGTAGTCTTAAGGTCCCCAACATTTAACATGGAGAAACCCGAAACCGAGGAAAAATCATGGAGACACCATACCAAGAAATTCACTTTGAAAATGGGTAGAAAAGTGTACATATCTCTCTTCTTTCTTGCCCTCTCTTTGTCTCTCTTCTCTCTTACACCATTCTCATACAAGAATAAAGAGAAAAACTATATCAACAACCACTAAGGGACAACACCCACCCTTAAGAGGCTGTTTGGTTGGCTAAAAAAAGAATGTAGTATAAAAAGATTGAAGTGCAAAAGGAATACATAGGAATTATTTGAAATGAGTATAAAGTAAATTTAGGTGAATGATTTTAATTTGAAGTAAAATTAATGTCGTGTAAAATTTAAATATGATGGTGACTTGTGGGTGGCGACGACAAAGGGTGGCGGCTGATGATAGGTGGCGGTGGTGGTGACCGGTAGCCGATGGTAGTGACTAGTGGCAGTGGTGGCCAGAGGGTGGTGGCGGTGGTGGTTGTTAGTGGTGGTGGCTAGCGGTGGTGGTGGTGTCTGATGGCAGTTGGCGGAAATTGTGATGGCTGGTTGCGGTGGTGTCTAGTAGTGGTGGTCTTAAGTAGGTGGAGGTGCAGGCGATGGTGGCCTATGATAGTTTAAGTGAGTTTGCTTGCATTGTAAATCATTTTTGCTCGAAGCTGGGCGACTTTTATTTACCTCAAAAATGAACTGGAATGATTTACACTACATTAACTTTACTTTGCATTCCTTTCTCATCTAGTCAAACACCAAAATTTTTAGAACTCTTACATTTGTAATACTTTACACCCTTATGCAATCTAACCGAACGACCCCTTAATGAAAAACAAGAAAGAAAAACTGCAATCCCGCCTCGCAGCACCGTGGTGCTCAAATCTCCGCCATTTATTATATGTAACAGCATCATTATGCCTTTGTTTGAATCTCTGTAGTACTCAGTTCTTTGTCCTTTTTACCCAAAAAAAAAAATGTAGCATTGGGGCACTCGGGTTTGTAGTACTGGGGTGCTCGAGTGCCCAAGATCGGGCGCTCAAGAATGCATCATCAGGGCTCCAAACACCAAATAGGATAAATCTCTTGTAACCCCCAATAAGCTCAACATACTGAATTGAGGTCTGTGGTAATAGTACAAAATAATTGATTGACACTATCATATTCCTTACAAAACTAATAATCTCCCACTTTGAAATTGATTATGATCAATCATTTTCCCGATCTATAACACTAATCATAGTACTTGTAATGTAGCTCATCATTGTTCTTTTCCTTCATGAAGACAAACTAAAACTACATATAGCTTTAGTTTATTAACTATCACCATCTTCATCGGTATGTTAGCAGGTTTGTTAGTCTATGTATCTTCTCCAACGATGATTGGCCATCTTTCATAAGTGATTTGATGAAAAGATAATGAGTGGGATTTGCTTTGTCTTGGTATGGAATGCAGCAGTCTTGGCTAGATTAATAACACTCATGCTGTCATTATGTAACTTCACTTTCTTTTTTCCCTTGCCAAGTTTAGCCATAAAACTTTGCAATCATATCATCTCCTTACTAGCCTCAATGATAGTAATGTGCTCAGGTTATGTGATAGAGATCGCAACAATCTTTTATAACTTAGAAATCTAACTCACTCTAGTTTTTTCCAAATAGAAGATATAACAAGTTGTGCTTCTCCTATAATCAAGTTCTCCAACAAGATCTGAATATTTATATCTTTGTAGATCAATTCCTTTATCTTCAAAGAAAATAGTTTTGTTGATTGATCCTCTCAAGTAACTGAGAATCCACTTAACTGCCTCCTAACAAAGTTTGTCCGGGTTACACATAAATCTGCTGACTACTCTCACTGCGTATGTTATATATATGCTATCGTATATATCATAACATACATTAAATTTTCAACTGTTGAAGTATACATAGTCATCTCAATATGTTCTTGCTATACTTCAGATGTAGATAATTATTTCTTAGATAGCTCAAAATGATCACCCAAGGGATCGCAAACTAGCTTTACCTCACTCATGTTGAATCTCTATAGCACCTCTTCAGCCTAATCAATTTGAGATAATTTCATTATACATACACTTCTATCCCTGCTAATTTTCATACCAAGATTTTTCTTTCCTTGACTTAAATCTTTCATTTAAAATGCCTTTGATAACTGCTCATTCAGACATCTTATCTTCTCTATATATGACCCTACAATCAACATGTCATCCGTATACAAAAGTAAAATGATATAATAATTATTAAAATATTTGAAAAAATAATAATAATTTATCTTGCACTTCATTTACCTATTGTTTAATATAAACTTATCAAATATCTCATACCACCATCTTAGTGCCTACTTTAGCCCATATAGGCTCTTTTTAAGCATATACACTAGATCTTCTTTACTTGTGACCACATATCCCTGAGGTTTCACCATATAAAACTATTCTTCAAGGTCACAATGAAGAAATATTTTAATTACATCTATCTGTTCTAGATGCAATTCTTTCACTAATATTATGTTCAATAGAACTCTGATTATAGTCAACTTTATCACCAGAGAGAAAATTTAGTGTAGTCAACTCTTTCCCTTTTGTGGAAAATCCTTCACTACAAGCCTAGCCTTATAGTGCTAGCTACCATCATATTCTTCTTTTAGCCTATAAACCTACTTATTATGCATTGCTTTCTTGCTATTGGTAGCCCTATCGAATTCCAAGTCTGATCCAACTCAAGTGAATGCATCCCATCATCCATTGTTTGCTCCCATATCTTTTACTCATCAACTTGAATGGCATCATCATAACACTCTGGTTCACCACCATCAAGCAATAATAGATAGTATAACAAGGATAATACCATATCATTTCAGTAGCTTTGTCTTCTAGATCATCATCCTTCTCTATCTCGACATATTTGGAAGAATGTACATGAGTCTCATTTATATCCTAATATATTTTATTTTCATTGAATTTAGCATCCCTTCTCCAGATGAATTTTTTATTATGATAATCCTAAAATTTATAGCCAAATTCATATGAGCCATATCTAATAAATGTACACTTAATAGATTTTGGATCAAGTTTACTCATATATCCTACATCAATATGAACATAGGATGAACAACCAAAGAAATTGAGGTGAGATAAAATCACCTCCTTACCTCTCCAGGCTTCCTCAAGTAACCCCTCATTCAAAGGAACTAAAGGACCATGATTAATTAGATAAATAATAATATTCACTACCTTTATTTAGAACTATTTGGGTAGGCCAACATGTAACCCCATGCTCCTAGCATTTTATTCATATGCTTTGTAACACCGTTCTTATGTAGTGTTCTTGGAATAGTGAACTCATGTTTGATCTCATTCAAAGATCAATGCTCTCCATGATTATTTGCTTTAAGAAACTTAAGAAACTTGAGCTTTAAACTTGTCTTAATCTCGATTATGGTCTTCCCCTCCTTAAAAATATAAAACACATTTGACTTATATTTTAAGAATACATTTCTGTTATAATCATCAATAAAAGTGACAAAATATAAAGACCATATTATAAAAGAAACTGGTGTAAAATCCTATACATCAATATGCACTAACTCTAGCTTCTTTGACTTCACTTTTGAACCAGATTTTGAAAAACCCACCCTTTATTACTGCACAATCTTCACAAAAATCTAGATTTATAGATTTTAAACCAGGAAAATTTCCTATTGTAAGAAGTGAATGTATACCTTTCTTATTCATATGGCTAAGCCTTCGATATCAAAGACCTCTATGAACATATGAATTGGCTTCTCCAATTGAATATGATCTTTTGTTGATAACACACAAGGTACCTTCAATACTACCACGAGCTATAAGCATAAGCCCTTTTGTCACCTTCCACAAATCTCCTGTGAATGATGTCACATGGTCTGAGTTTGCAAGCTGAATCATAGAAGCTAAGTTTCTCTTTTGATAAGGAACATGCAACATCCTTGAGTCTCCAAGTTGACCTATCTGACATTTTGATACAAACATCTATATATCCTACAATGTTATAGGGCTTGTTATCTCCTAAATACACTTTGCCCAAATCACCTTTAGTATAGTTCTTGAACGCCTCCTTATTATGACTTGCATGAAACAAATCACCTGAATCTATAACCCAATATTCATAATTATACAAAGACAAAATCAGAGAATATATCTTAAACTCTTCTACAGATATATTTGCAGAGCATCTTTTATCTTGACCACCACCGCTAGCCTTCTTTAAAACTATATAGTTCTTCTTCAAGTAAATCTTCTTTCTATAGTTCCATCACACAATATTCCCTCAACATGAAGTAGACTTTTCTCTTTTAGATTTAGTTCTACATCTACTTGGATTTCTGTCTAAAACCCTTCCTCTTTCTTCAACATTCAGAGTAATATTCAAAGATTCACCATTCTCCTTCCTGTGAACCTCTTCAGTAAGTACTAACCTCATAATGTCCTCAAAGTTTAACTTTGAACTCCTTGAAGAATTACTCACATCTGCAACCAGCCCATCCCAACTATCTGGCCATGAAGATAAAAATAATAATGCTCTCACCTCATCATCAAACTTGATGCCTATTGAACACAACTAACTCGTCACAATATTCAGATTATTCATGTGCTGTACCATTGAAGTGCATTCTAACATCTTCATATTGAATAATTTTTTTATCAAGAATATTTTGTTTGAGGGCTATGATTTCTCATACATCTTAGTCAATGAAAACTATGAGCTCACATGTAGTCTTCTCATTTACTATGTTGAATGTAATAGATGAGGAAAGTGAAATTTGAATCAAATATAGGGTTGTCCGGTCAAGAACCTCCCACACCTCCATATTAATTGAATTCATGCGTATTCGTGATTGCTTCTAACGATAAATATAACTTCTTCTAGTACAACAAATTTTCAATATGCATCCTTCATAATGCAAAGTTTAAATCGTTAAACTTCTCAATCTTGTATCTTTCTTTGTCTGTCATCTCTCCCATTTGAACTAAAGAACATAACTCTGATATCAATTGTTATATAGAAGAAGTGAAACCAAATACAAAACAAACAAGAAATATAAAATGCAGCGGAAAAGAAAGAACACTAGGATTTAACGTTAAAAAACTCAAATTGAAAAAAAATCATAGAGCCACATCACACAAAGAAATTCTCTATGAAAATTGGGAGAAATGTGTACAAATCTCTCTTCATTCTCCCTCTCTCCTTGTCTCTATTCTCTCTTACACCATTCTCACACAAGAACAAAGAGAAAAACTACAAAAACAACCACTAATGGATGACACATATAATTAAAAATGAGAAAGAAAAACTGCTATCACACGTAGTGTCACAATGCTAGTTTGGAGCACTGTTGTACTCAAATCTATGTCATTCAGTATGTCTGATAATGCCGCATCATCATCATCTGGAGCACTATAGATCTCAATTCTCTATCTTTTTTCACCCAGAAAAATATACAACATCGGGGCGCTCGGGTTTGCAGCACTGTAACGCTCAGTTGCCCAGTGTCGAGGTGCTCAGGAATGCAACGCCGGGGTTCCATAACTCAAACAGTGGAAATAGCTCCTATAACCCCTCAGCATGCTTGACATATTGAATTGAGGTATGAGGCAGCACTACAACTTGATTGATCGACACAATTAGATTGGATACAATCAAATTCTACATAGAACTAATACTAATCTTCATCATAAAAATCATTCATTAAAATCTTAAAGATGGGATTTTGGATTTCCTATGCCAGCAAAGATTTGATGGAGCCATTACAGATTTCAGCAGTAGAAATTATCTTCTACACGTCTGTTGGCAATGAAGGTGGCAATTTCTAATTATTTTTCAAAATGATAGCAGAGATACGAGAGTTCATGGGAAGTGAGGAAGAAAAAATAGCAAATCAAGTATTTCATATAGAGATTTACTATTAGCAAAAAAATTTTAAAACCTTAATTAATGATTAATTACGTAAAAAAGTATGATTATAAAAATTTAAAAAGGAGCAAAAATAAATATTATTTTTCCCATTTTTTATTTTTTTCATAATTACACTTTTCTTTGCTTAATTTATCTTTAATTAAGCTTTTTTCTTACCATTTCAAGGCAAAAAAAAAAGATTAATTTGTCCAAATTTATAAATCATTTGTGAATTAGATAAATACCAATTATAATATATAAAATTTTTAAAAACAAAATTATTATTTAGACAAAGTGAAGAACCTTACAGTTACCATCTCTTAGGATTTGCTACACTATTTTTATATTTTTTTATAGATTGATATGCGATGCTGTGGTCCGTGGATATTGCTTGGTTCACCGTTATGCAGTTGATTGAACTGATGGATCTATAGGCTTCAACATAGCATGTTTTATTCACCGGGGGCCATAAAAATACTGTAATTTTCATGGAAGCCAAGAAGTCCCTACGATATATTTGAACCTTTTTGTAGAGGCAAATCTCTACCATAAACAATTTGCATTTCAATATTATTTGCGACCAATTTTCTCATTGGCTAATAACAATAGAGGCAATGTATTGAAAATATGATTTGCCCTTATCAAAGATTTTTATTATTGGAAAGAAAATTATGCAATGAAATTTTAATACAACAAAATGTATTGAAATAAATTTTTAAATTTTCTAATTTATATGTAATTATATTTGGCATATTGGTTTGGGAGTATGAATTTTCAATAAAGATATTTTGAATAAATAATAAAAAAAAGATTCAATATACATTTAGATGGGTGAAATTCAGAAATTTTCCTTTGGTGTTAAAATCAGATGTCGTTTTCCAAATTTTTTATTTTTATTTTTCTGTTCTATTTAGTGGATACTGTGTCTGTGTTGTAGATCTGAGAAATCAGATATTTTAACTGCTGCAAACTCTGTTTGGCAGAGCTTTTTGGCTTCGTTTGCAATCCAAAAATCTGAAACATTAAAAGGACCTGACATAATTTTTAGTTTTTTTTTGTCATTTTTGGTTGTTATTTAAATATTCTAATAGAAAATAAAAAAAGAATATTTATGTATTTATTATTTTAAAAAATATTATACATTTATTTTATTTTCTAAAATAAATCCAAGTCTAGAAATGTTTGCTTTTGTGCCCATATCAAATTGCAAGAGCACCTAAAGGACTCAGACTGCTAAACTGAAATAAACTTGATCAAAACGGCACCCACGAAACGTAATCTCCTGGTTGCCCAAAAAGAAAGGCCCTCCTAGGAGATGATTAGCAGCTACATCATCGTCCTATACGAAAACCAAACGAGCCAACTAATGCTTCCATGTAGACTCACGGACGGGCAGCCATCCCAAAACTTTAAGAGCGAAAGCCCAGCCAAACGGATAGTGAAAAAAATAGAGCACATCAGAACTAGTGTAGCAAAGACTTCCCAGCAGCAATAACACATTCTCATAAGCAATTCCCACAGCAATTATAGAGAACACCACAGCTCAACAGACCAAGAACAGAAACCAAACCCCATTAAACAGGCCACGGGATTCTTAGCTTTTCCACCGATTTCCAGCTGGCAATCTTAGCCTCAACAGCATTTTTGATGAGCAAACAAAGAGTAGTAGAACATCTAGTTTTGAAATTAAATCTTCTCTCATTTCTTTCTCTCCAAATAAAATAAGTGGCACAACCCACAGTGATGAGATAAAATTTTTTTTGTTCTTTTGTCAAGTGAATATGTTCTCCCAAGAAGAGAAGCACTTGGATAAGCCTAGGTCTTAACAAAAATTCTCCCACCATAGGAATCAGGCTTTTCAGAACATTGAAAGCATAATCACATTCAAATAGAAGGTGGCCATTTGTTTCAAAATGTGTAAAACATAAAGAACAAGTAGGATTAACCATAATACTCCTTTTATTAAGTTCCTCCGCCGTTTTAAGCCCATTATTGAGAGCTAACCAAATGTAAGTCGAGTATCTCAGAGCAAAGTGCTTATGCCACACAAGATTAAACCAATCCACTTTCCTTTCATGTCTATGAAAAAAATTAATAAAAGCTGAGAAACAAGCTTTGTCTTTACCATCCCATCTTAAGGTGTCTTTAAACCCTTGATTACTGCCAAATTGTTGAATAGTATAAGCAATAAAATCTGGAATAGCAGAGGGTAATAACCATCCATCATGCCTTAGAAAATCAGAAACCGTGGAATGGAAAGGAATGACATTATCTAAATTTTGATTTGCAAATTCCTCCATGATGGATTTCCCATGCAGCCAAGGATCCCAAAGAAAAGACAAAATGCTATTCGAGTTGAGATCAAAACTAATAATAGAATTGATCTGTAAAGCAGTTCTATTCATTTCACTCCAAAGGGGAGAAGCTTTGCTCAAAATTGGTGTCCACGGGGTGCCATATTTGGCATTTAAAAATTTAAAGAGCAAGGATTTAGAATTATAGAATCTCAAAACCAGTGAGCAGTAATTAGCAAATTGAAGCCCATCCAAATTCGAGATGCCTAACCCGCCCAGTTGCTTAGGCCTACAGGTATTTTTCCAAGCTATCAAAAAAAGCTTCCTGGCCTCCACATCTCCAAAGTATAAAAATCTAGAGCACATCCTACTAAGGGTCTTAATGCAATTTTTTGACAGCATAGTTCCCCTAACTCAGTAGGTAATTGTGTTAGAAATAGGATTATTGATATCGAATAATTTATTGATATGGAATTGATTTATGGATTTTGAATGGATTTTTTGATATGGAATTGATTTATTGATATTGAATGGATTTACTGACGGATTTACAGGTTTACTGTTACTGTACGATTTCATTGATACTGCATACTGTACATGTCACTGAACACAAATACCGATATGGATATTGATATTGCATTGATTCGTTGATACTACCGATACCGATATCGATGCCAATACCGATACCAATACTATTGATTCACCGATACTACTGATTCATTGCATTGATATTATGGCACGTGATACACCGAATACTAACCGATACATGTGATACACTGAGCACGTGATCTAGAATATGATTTTACTATTTTGATAGATTTGATTGCTTTTAATTATTATTATTGATTTATTGATATGGAATTATTTTATGTGATTTCATACCGCTTGATATTGTTGAGTGGAAGTGATTTCTTTATTGATCTAACAGATTCTATTGATATGATTGAGTTATGTTAATCGTATTTGATTTGACGAATTTAAACGTACTGATTCATTTACTGAGGATTTATCGTTATTGTACGGATTTACTGTTACTACACAATTTCACTGTTATAGCATAATCGTTCATGTCGTCACTGGATTATTACTGATATTGATACATACTCTGCTACTACATTGATTTGACTGATCTTATAGATAAGACGACTATTATAGGGATTTGATGCACGTACTGATTCATTGAGCTTTACGGACTTTTAAACTGCTTACTGATTCTTTTACTGTCAATTGAGGATTTGACCGTTTCTATATTGATTTTCGTTACTTCATTGATTTCTGTTTATGTACTGATTTTCGTATCTGCATCGACTCATTGATAATGAGCAAGTGGCTGATATTAATTTGATTGATTTACATGCATATTACTTTCGTACCGTGCTTTGATTTTAGTTGTAGGTTTTTGGTGACATGCTGGGCTTTTTGAAGCTCATTATATGTGGTTAATGATTTCAGGTGCAGAGCCTCCCGCGTGAAGCTTCTTTCGGATACTAGTGTAGTTTTTCATAGTTTTTGGTTCATGTTTTATTTTGTAGCCCGAGCGGCTATTGTACATGTTCTTTTGGACCTTACTTTTGGATTGTGTATATGAAATGCCGAAATGTGTATTCTAGTATTTTGATGTATTTGTTTTCTTTAATGCAAGTATCATTTCTGGATGTCTGCATTGATCTGAGCGAGAAATGAAAAAAAAAATGAATGTCAGATGAATCCTTTCACTATAGATGCCTGGGTTGTCACACATATATCCTACATCAATATGAACATAGGATGAACAACCAAAGAAATTGAGGTGAGATAAAATCACCTCCTTGCCTCTCTAGGCTTCCTCAAGTAATCCCTCATTCAAAGGAATTAAAGGACCATGATTAATTAGATAAATAATAATATTCACTACATTTATTTAGAACTATTTGGGTAGACCAATAGCATTTTATTCATATGCATTGTAACACCATTCTTATGTAGTGTTCTTGGAATAGTGAACTCATGTTTGATTTCATTCAAAGAACAATGCTCTCCATGATTATTCGCTCTAAGAAACTTAAGAAACTTGAGCTTTAAACTTGTCTTAATATCGATTATGATCTTCCACTCCTAAAAAATATCAAACACATTTGACTTATATTTTAAGAATACATTTATGTTATAATCATCAATAAAAGTGACAAAATATAAAGACCATATTATAAAAGAAATTGGTGTAAAATCCTATACATCAATATACACTAACTCAAGCTTCTTTGACTTCACCTTTGAACTAGATTTTGAAAAACCCACCCTTTATTACTACACAATCTTCACAAAAATCTAGATTTATAGATTTTAAACCAGGAAAATTTTCTATTGTAAGAAGTAAATGTATACCTTTCTTATTCATATGGCTAAGCCTTCGATATCAAAGAACTCTATGAACATATGAATCCGCTACTCCAATTGAATCTGATGTTTTGTTGATAACACACAAGGTACTTTCAATACTACCACGAGCTATAAGCATAAGCTCTTTTGGCACCTTCCACAAATCTCTCGTGAATGATGTCACATGGTCTGAGTTGTAAGCTGAATCATAGAAGCTAAGTTTCTCTTTTGATAAGGAACATGCCTAACATCCTTGAGTCTCCAAGTTGACCTATCTGACATTTTGATACAAACATCTATATATCCTACAATGTTATAGGGCTTATTATCTCCTAAATACACTTTGCCCAAATCACCTTTAGTATAGTTCTTGAACGCCTCCTTATTATGACTTGCATGAAACAAATCACCTAAATCTATAACCCAATATTCATAATTATGCAAAGAAAAAATCAGAGAATATATCTTAAACTCTTCTACAGATATATTTATAGAGCAACTTTTATCTTGACCACCACTTCTAGCCTTCTTTAAAACTATATAGTTCTTCTTCATGTAAATCTTCTTTCTATAGTTCCATCACACAACATTCCCTCTACATGAAGTAGAGTTTTCTCTTTTACATTTAGTTCAACATCTACTTGGATTTCTGTCTAAATCCCTTCCTCTTGCTTTAACATTCAGAGCAATATTCAAAGATTCACCATTCTCCTTCCCGTGAACCTCTTCAGTAAGCACTAACCTCATAATGTCCTCAAAGTTTAACTTTAAACTCCTTGAAGAATTACTCACATCTGCAACCAGTCCATCCCAACTATCTGGCCATGAAGATAAAAATAATAATGCTCTCACCTCATCATCAAACTTGATGCCTATTGAACACAACTAACTCATCACAATATTCAGATTATTCATGTGCTCTTCCATTGAAGTGCAGTCTAACATCTTCATATTGAATAATTTTTTTATCATGAATATTTTGTTTGAGGGCTATGATTTCTCATACATCTTAGTCAATGAAAACTATGAGATCGCATGTAGTCTTCTCATTTACTATGTTGAATGTAACAGATAAGGAAAGTGAAATTTGAATCAAATATAGGGTTGTCCAGTCAAGAACCTCCCACCCCTCCATATTAATTGAATTCATGCTTATTCGTGATTGCTTCTAACGATAAATATAACTTCTTCTAGTACAACAAATTTTCAATATGCATCCTTCAGAATGCAAAGTTTAAATCGTTAAACTTCTCAATCTTGTATCTTTCTTTGTTTGTCATCACTTCCATTTGAACTAAAGAACATAACTCTAATATCAATTGTTAGATAGAAGAAGTGAAACCAAATAGCAAAACAAACAAGAAATATAAAATGCAGCGGAAAAGAAAGAACACTAGGATTTAACCTTGAAAAACTCAAAATTGAAAAAAATCAGAGAGCCACATTACACAAAGAAATTCCCTATGAAAATGAGGAGAAATGTGTACAAATCTCTTTTCATTCTCGCTCTCTCTGTCTCTCTTCTCTCTTACACCATTCTCACACAAGAATAAAGAGAAAAACTACAAGAACAACCACTAATGGATGACACATATAATTAAAAATGAGAAAAGAAAACTGCTATCCCACGTAGTGTCACAATGCTTGTTTGGAGCACTGTTGTACTCAAATCTATGTCATTCAGTATGTCTGACAATCCCGCATCATCATCATCTGGAGCACTATAGATCTTAATTCTCTATCTTTTTTCACCGAGAAAAATATACAACATCGGGGTGCTCGGGTTTGCAGCACTGTAGCGCTCAGTTGCCCAGTATCAAGGTGCTCAGGAATGCAACGCCGGGGTTCCATAACTCAAATAGCGCCTATAACCCCTCAGCATGCTTGACATATTGAATTGAGGTATGAGGCAGCACTACAACTTGATTGATCGACACAATTAGATTGGATACAATCAAATTCTACATAGAACTAATACTAATCTTCATCATAAAAATCCTTCATTAAAATCTTAAAGATGGGATTTTGGATTTCCTATGCCAGCAAACAATTGATGGAGCCATTACAGATTTCAGCAGTAGAAATTATCTTCTACACGTCTGTTGGCAATGAAGGTGGCAATTTCTAATTATTTTTCAAAATGATAGCAGAGATACGAGAGTTCATGGGCAGTGAGGAAGAAAAAAAAGAAAATCAAGTATTTCATATAGAGATTTACTATTAGCAAAAAAAATTTAAAAGCTTAATTAAAGATTAATTACGTAAAAAGGTATGATTATAAAAATTTAAAAAGGAGCAAAAAATATTTTAAAAAAGAGCAAAAAATAAATATTATTTTTCCCATTTTTTATTTTTTTTATAATTACACTTTTCTTTGCTTAATTTATCTTTAATTAAGTTTTTTTCTTACCATTTTCTAAAATAAAGAGAAAGAGCTATTCAGTCAACAGCTGCGTGGCGTAGCCAAAAAAATTTTTAGCCGGGCCTAAATTTTTTTTGCAAACTTTCCCTTAACTTTCCTAGCAAAGGCAATTTCAAGGCAAAAAAAAAAAAGATTAATTTGTTCAAATTTATAAATCATTTGTAAATTAGATAAATACCAATTATAATATATATAAATTTTAAAAACAAAATTATTATTTAGATTTTTCTAAGATTCTACATTTATTTTTTAACTTTTATAACATTTATTTGATTATAAAATATATGATGTAATTGGACTAATTTGATTTTGAAATTAACATAGACAAAGTGAAGAAACTTACCGTTACCATCTCTTAGGATTTGCTACACTAAAAACCAAATCGAAAAGTTCAGCGACTCGATTTCAAAATGGTCGGGTTCGTATTCTAGAATTCGACCCTTTGAAAAAAGGGTCGATTCAGGTGACCAGGCGGTTGCCGAGTCAATCCGTTGAACTCGTTTAACATTGAACTGCCCCGCCTGCCTGGACCCTGCTCGGAGAGCTGCCGCGCTGCTAGCGCTCGCCCACTCCCGCACCCGCACTCGCCGCGTGCACTGCCCTCATCGCCCACGCAAGCTCTGCTGCCCCGCGTGCGCCTGCTCCTAGCAAAACCGCGTCCGCGCGTTTGGGGTCCGTGCGGATCGGGTTAAACCCTCCGGCAACGCTCCCGATCGGGTTCGGGTTTGGATTTCGCCCATTTATCTACCCGTATCGGATTAGGAATCGACCCATTTCATCCCAATGAGTTAAATATGTATGTTTTACAAGCAAATTGACAATAGTCAAACTTATAACTCTATCATTGTCCAAGGCCCACTGTGCATGCGCAATTGGAGCTCTCAGACAGAAATAGTTCGTAATTGCACCGTCGTTCCCATTTGTACTCACACACACGCAATTAGTTTTCTACCATTATTAGCGCCTCCGTCTCCCACCAGAAAAGCCCATTTGGGTTTGCCGCTAATCTGCTTAACATGATTGGACAATTAATGCCTATTTTGTAGAAGTGCATTTTCCTTCTTAATAAATTTCCATTTTACGATTACTTCTTTAATGATTGAATACAATAGCATTAAGCCTGTATTTAGTAGTATGGGCCCTTTAAATAAATTATTTTTACTTCATTTGTCTTATTAAGAGTCATTGTCCGTTGGTTGGGAGCTTTTGGCTGCAACTAAGGGCATCTCTAACGATAAATTCATTTGTCAGTCCAAAATACAGTAAATACATCAAACAGTAACTTGTCTCCAACTGAACTCCATTTTTCTAACAATAAAAAGAGAATATTTCTAGTTATATTTTTCTATACTTTTTTTTATATTTTTTTTAATCATCATTAATATTTAATTATGTAAAAAAAATATTTTAATTTCTAAAAAATTAATGTGTTCTTAATTATTTATTCTTAATTATTTAATAACAAAATGTCTACACTAAAATTTTTAAAAATTAATAAAACAATTTCTTGAACTAGAAAAAACATATAGCAAGTGAACAGTACTACATCATTATTGGCGTCGCACTGTTCACCTGTAGGCAAATAGCGGAAGATTTTGGAGTTCCGGTGGAGTACCAAAGGAAGTCGAACGCTGTTTTGCGTTCGACTCAAGAAGGGCCAAAGAGTTCTTCGATTTGAAATCTTATTATACTATAATTGTGTGTGTTTGTCATCATGACCTAAATATCCCAACAAACAAATACTAAAAAAAAAAAATCCATTTTCTAATCTCTATATACCAAATATTTTTAGGTCAAGTACTCTCCTAACTGAGTCATTAGAAGGTGCTACGTTATTTGAGGTTTACTTGATTAAAATAAACTATAATACCCTTTAAACTCTAAAGACAAATAAATGGAATTTGTTATGAAGAATACTAAAGATCTAAGATATTCTAAAGACTCTTTCTTACAAAAAAAATCAACTTTGGCACTCCAATCTTCAACAAAGCTTGAGGTTTAATAAATTCAAAACCACTTTTGTAAAATGCCTAACATATCTAAATCATTACAATTGTTAATGGCGGACATAGAAATATATTTTTTAAGAAATTATTTCTACAAATAAAAATATATTTACTGATACGTTATCAGAAAATTAGCTTGATCGGGCACGAATCTCGAGGCAAAAGCTAGTTGGACAACTTCAAAAAATTAATTCGAGAGCACGCCGAACTAACGATTCAGCGCTTATAGTCGAACATGAGCGTCTCGGAAGATACGACCAAGACAAAAAATTCAGAACCGCAATTCCCGCCCATGGGTCCAAATCAAGGACCCGGAGCGCTGTTGAAGGTTCAAACCAAATTTGATGTATCCACGGTCCGATTTTGACGGAACTCTATACTCGAATCGAACGCTCGACGAGACGAATCCAACGGCCAAATCGCTGAACCCAAACTTCATTAAGGCCTCCAATGTCCAAATGAACGGTGCACGATCTAAGGTTCACTATCGGCCGTCCATGTGAAACCACTCCTATTCGCCTTCGATCTCACTCTATTTACGAGGTCATGCCACTCCAGAAAATCTATAAATAGAGCCCTTCATCTCTTCACAGTAGAGGGGGACTCAAGCAAGAAAGAAGGAAGAGGAGAAGGAAGAGCTCCTCCTCGACCAACCGCCGGAACCTCGCCGACCACCGCACGGAGCCTAGACCAGCCGGAGCTCGCCGATACCGTCGGAGCTTGCCGGACACCGTCGGACCTTGCCGACCACCTGCCGGAGTTTCTGCCTCACCACCATTTCAAGGTCCCGACAGTTTTAGATAAGCCTGACGTCATTCTGGGCCGACTTCGGCCGAGTGCTACTGAAGGCGCTTGACATTACGTCCAACGTTCTGCTCAAGGCCCGATTCTTCAGGCAGACGTCTTCACCTCTAGCCTCCCCTTCTCCAGAGGCCTTCAACCCTAGCAGAGGCTCACTTCAACTGAGCCCTCACCTTCGCAGAGGCCCTCACTCGCTCAGAGGCCCTCACTTTCGCCAACGATCTGCTCCTCTGCTAAGACTACACCTTACGCGTTGTTTGTGTCGAACACCACCTGACGGCCTGGATTTTGTGACCACTACCTGACTGTCCGAGTTCTACCAAAGTACCGCCCTACTACAAACGGTCTTTTCAGACTCCCAGTCTCCTACCGACTACGGTCCTTCAGGCTTTCCGTGCCTACTAATGTTCTTCCGACCTCCATTAAAAGACGGTCTTTCGACCGCCGGTCTCCTTCCGAACTTCGGTCCTTCCGACCAGACAAATATGTATAATTAATTCCATACTATGTAAATGCAATTGCATGACTGTACTATTTGTTTACATCAATCAGGCCTTCTCCCAGATGAAGAGCCTCATTGTAACAATTACAAATTACTGTGGATCATTCAACCACTGGCCAGGACCGTGGTTTTTCCCCCTTTTTTAGGGGTTTCACCGTAAAACTTTGGTGTGCTCTTATGAACGCTACTAAACCCTCTCACTTATTCTGATTGTGTTTTTGGAATCTTCGTACAATGCTAAAGACATTAAATTATATAATTTCTCTACGTGCGGACATATTCCAGGACGCAACATTTGCGGCGCCGTCTGTGGGAAATGTATTCCCGACTGGGGCAAATTTTTGCTACCGAACCTCATGAAAGAAGTTCATGTCTATTTACTGACATCAGTTCATTACTTCATCCTCAATTTTCATTAGGGAATTAAGGGATCCGGACTGTGGGGCAACTCTTGACTCAACTATCGTGTCAAAAAAGAGACTCCTCCAATACTTCTTCAAGCGATTCTAGATGATGATTCCAGGAAAATCCAATAGCCAAATCTTCGCAATGAATACTTTCATAATCACTATTAAAGTTTACATACGGTCCCCAATAACAGCCGACTATCATACTCACTTGGCAAGGGTCTGCTGATCTCACCACCCTCAAAAAGGCAGTAACGAGTTAACAAAATAGAGCCATTCTCACACCTTTGATTCGAGATACACGCGGCATTCGCCCCCTCCCAATCAAGGTAAATCGATCCCAAGGGGAATCCGATTCGACTCCTCCACACAGGTTACGTCGTCGAGCAAAGGCTCTCGATACATACAATCTCGAAAGGTTTTCACATCCTCGGTGGATTCTCTCGACCTCTTCCACACACGGTTAACTCGTCGTAGCAAAGGCTCCGACATACAACCTCGGAAAGGTTTCACACCTTGTGATTCTCTCGACCTCTTCAAACACATGTTAACTGCGTCGAGCAAGGCTCCCGACATATAAGCCCTCGGGAAAGGTTCTTACATCCGTGGTGGATTCTCCCGACCCTTCCAACACAGGTTAACAATCTAAGGCAAAGCTCCGAGATACAACCTCGGATAGGTCTCACATCCTTTGTGATTCTCTCGACCTCTACTCCACACAGGTTAACATCGCAAAGCAAAGGCTCCACATATCAACTCTTGCAAAAGGTTTCACATCCTTGTGGGATTCTCTCGAACCTCTTCCACACAGGTTAACGTCGTCGATGCAAAGGCTCCGACATACAACCTCCGAAATTCTTACATCCTTGGTTTATTCATCCAGACCTCTTCCACACAGGTTTATCATCGTCGAGCAAAAGCTTCGACTACAACCCAGAAAGGTTCTACATCCTTGTGGATTCTCCCGACCTCATCACACAGGTTAACGCGTCCGAACACAAGGCTTCCAAAATACAACTCGGAAAGGTCCTACATCCTTTGGTGGATTCTCCGACCTCTTCCACACAGGTTATATGTCGTGAGCAAAGGCTCCGACATACAACCCGGAAAGTCCTACATCCTTGTGACTTATCTCTTCTCTTCCATATAGGTTAATGTTGTTCGGGCAAATGCTTCTGAAATATAACCTTGGAAGGTCTTAACATCATTGGTGGGATCCAATCATTGTTTAATAATCATCGAGCAGAGGCTCTGAGAACAACCTCGGATAGATTATTACATCCTTTGTTAACGACACCAGAATTCTGTCATTGGATTAATGCAAAGTTAAATTTTATATGTTGTTGAATTCCTCCTTTCGCTAAATTTTTTGTCTTACAGGACTTCGATGGACTAATACCCGAACGTAGGACTTCGCGTGCCGTCGGACTACTACCTGTCGACGGACGACTGGCCGTCGAGGGACTTCGTCGGTCTTTCTACCCGACAGTACTTTACACTTATGCAGACTTCCCCCTTGTGTCGGACTCTGCTCGTCAGCAGACTTCTACTGCACGTCAGTATTTCCCCCTATCGTAGGACTTCTGCTCGTCAGCGGACTATACCGACGTCGGACTTTCCTATCGTTGGACTTCTGCTGCCGTCGGACCTACTTACCTGTCGACGGACTACGGCCGTCGAGGGACTTTCGTTCGGTCTTCTACCCAACAATACTATACTGACTTCAGACTTCCCCTGTCGTCGGACTTCTGCTCGTCAGCAGACTTTCTAACTCGATCGTTTCGGAGTTCTCCCTATCGTCAAGACTTCTCTCCAGCCAAGTGGAACTTTCACTCATCGTAGGACTTCCGCTCGTCGACGAACCTTTCGTCGGAATTCTACCTGACTGTATACTTCTACCGAACGCGGACTGTTGCTCGTTAGTTGGACTTTACCCGAGTGTCGGACTTATCGCTCTGGAAGAGGATTCTACCCAATTCGAACTTCTAACTCGGTCAGTGGACTTCTACTTCATCGTCGGATTCTGCCCCGTCGACGAACTTTCACGGACCTGCCCGAGGCTGTTACTTCTACACAAAGTCGGATTCTCCGTTGTCGTCGAACTTCTGCTCATTAGCTGACTTCAACTTGTCGTCGGACTTCTGCCGTCGACAAACTTTCATGTCTTCTTGCCCGAGGCCGAACTTGTACGATTGACGTCGGACTTCTCCTGTCGTCAGACTTTTTCTCATTTAGCGGACTTCTATCGTCACGGATATTTTGCCGTCGATGGAACTTTGTCGGTCTTCTCACCGACCTGCCACTCTACCTGACTTCGTACTTCTACCGGATTCCGACTTCTACCAGTTAAAGACTTCGTCGTCTCTTCTGCCAGACGCTGTAAAATGGACTACCAACATTGATCCTACCTGTCATACATACTCTCCCGACGCTGGAATGTATGCCCGTCATTTCAACCTCCCTCCTTAACAAACGTCTCTTACGACCTATAATCTCCAACCCCCAACTGAATAAACACAGACCTCCGTATGATCTCTCGAAGAAGAAGGGGGAATCTCCAGACCTTCCTCTGCAAAGAGAGGGCCTCGAAAAAAAAAAACCGAGGGAAAGCCTTAATTGTCAGGACAGAGGGAGAAAATGGGAGAATAAGGAAGAAAGGGAATCCCAAAAACTTCCTTGCCAAGAAGAAGGGGCGTCAGTAAACTGAGGGAAGCCTCAATAGTAAGGACAGAGGAGAAGAGAAGAAGGGAAATCTCCGGACTTCCTCGCCAAGAGAGGGCCCGAAAAATCGAGGGAAGCCTCAATAGCAATTGACAAGAGGGAGGAGAGAAGAAGGGGAAATGTCCGGACTTCCTCGCCAAGAGAGAGGGCCTCGAAAAATCGAGGGAGGCCTCATAGGCAAGGACAGAGGAGAAAGAAGAAGGGGAAATCTCTCGATCTTCCTCGCCAAGAGAGGGGCCTCAAAAAAATTGAGGGAAAGGCCTCAATAGCCAAGACAGAGGGAGAGGAGAAAAGAGGAAGAAAAGAAGAAAGAAGAGGAGGGGCATTTTTTTAAAGTCCTAAGGGCCTATTAATAGTTTCTTTTGTGAGAGAAGAGGGGAAACTTTCTAGAGTTTTCTAGAATTCTTAAAAAAAAATTGAATTTTTCTGAATTTTTTCGACACTTTTTGGAGTTTCTAGGTTTTTTTTCGGAATTTGTTAGTTAAAAAATTTCATGCGGGCCCACAGAAAAAAAAAATTTTTTAACCGCCTTTCAAGGCGCACCTACGCGCGCCCCTTCAGCCCGCTAGGAGCGCGGCTCTCGGCGCTGCGGAGGCCGGCCGGAATCGGCCGTCAAGAATGTGTCAGGCATGTTTCTTCGGCTCGGCACTGGTTTCGATTCGGACGTTTTTTGGGAGCCCAAGACACGTTTATGTCGACGTTCCGACTCGATTTCGACACTATTCGAGCTCAAACGGGACCTCTTATGGATTAAGTTCGAGCAAGCCCATTATTTTTGGAACGCATTTTAGGCGTTTCGGCCAATGCAAATGTCGACACTGTATATTTTTCGGACTCCTGGAGCTTTGACGTTCTGAAATAGGGGGGAACTGAGATACGTCATCACAAAATTAGCCTTGATCGGGCACGAATCTCGAGGCAAAAGCTAGTTGAAACTTCAAAAATTAAGTTCTGAGAGCACCCGAATACGGTTTTCAGGGGGCAAAGGCTAATTATGTGCGAACTGAGGTCTCGGAAATACGAACCCAACGACACAATTCAACCCAATCCCGAGCCCAAATGGTTCCAAATCAAGGAACCCGGACGCTGTTTGAGGTCAAACCACAATTTGAGTTACCAACGGTCTCCAATTTTGACGAGGCTTGATACTCGAATCGAACGGCTCGACAGACAAATTCCAACGAGCACCAAGATCGCTGAATTCCAACATCATTTAGGCCTCCAAATGTCCAATGAACGATGCAGATCTAAGGTTCACTACTCGGCCGTCCATTCGAACAACTCCCTATTCGCCCTTCATCTCATCCTATTAGGGTTCAATGCCACTCCAGAAATCTATAAATAAGAGCCCTTCATTTTCTTCACAAGAGGAGGGCTCAAGCAGAGAGAGAAGAAAGAGGAAAGGAAGAAGCTCCTCCTCGATACGCCGGAACCTCGCGAACCACAGCCGGAGCTTCACCGGATCACCGTCGGAGGCCTTCGACGAAACCGTCGGAGCCTTTGCCGGACCAACGCCGGAGTTTTGCCTCACACCATTGTCAAGGCCCGACGTTTAGGCCTGACCGTTATGCCCGAGCCTTCAGGCCCGACGTGCTATACTGAAGCCTGACAGTTCAGGTCCAACGTTCTGCTCCAAGGCCCGACTTTCAGGGCATGACGTTTCATCTAAGGCCCTCACCTGTCTCCAGAGGCTTCACCCTCGCAGAGGCGCTTAACGTTCAACCTGAGCCCTCACTCGCCAGAGGCCTCACCTTCGCCGAGAGCCGCTCAGTCTTCAGCCAAAGGATCTCTCCTCTTGCTAGGACTACCACCTTACCGTTGTTTTGCTCGGAACCAACCACCTGAGGCCTGGACTTTTGCATGGGACCACTACCTGACGTCCAGAGTTTCTACCAAGTACGCCCTACTACAACGTCTTTCAGAACCCCAGTCCTACCGACTACGGTCCTTCAGCCTTCGCGCCTACTATGTTCCTTCCGACTCCATTAACAGACGACGGTCTTTTTCCTGAACCCTCCCGGTCTCCTGCGACTACAGTCCCTTCCGCCAGACAAATATGTATATGTAATTCCTACTATGTAATGCAATCTGCATGAATGTACATTTTTTACATCAAATCCAAGGCCTTCTCCCAATGAAGAGCCTCATTTGTACCAACTACAAATTACTAGTGGATCTTTTCAAACTGGCCAGGACCCGTGGTTTTTCCCCCTTTTTAGGGTTTTCCAACGTAAAAACTTTCGGTGTCTCTTATGAACGCGTACACCTCTCACTTATTCTGATTGGTTGCTGGATCTTCGACAATGCAAGACATTAAATTATATATTTCTTCTACCGTCGCGAGTATTCCAGGACGCAACAATTACATATAAATAACTTAAACTTTTAAGAAAAAATATTTGCCCGGCATTTTTGCTTCTCTTTAAGATTTTTCTCAATAAATTAAGGTTTCATTTGGGATGACTTTTATTGTGTTTTGAAGCATTTTTAAATAACAAATTTAATTTTGTACAAAAACTGTTTTAAAAAACAACAAAAAAGCCGCTCAATGAATGTCAGCTGTCCTTTACATACTTATATAAACATACTTTAAAAAAAAAAATTTTAATACCAAAAATTTGCTTTAAAGCTGTAAAAATATCTCCCACAGCTATAATGCTAGTGGCGAGCATATTTGAGTTATGTGCTGGTAAGATGCGACTAATTTGATATGGGCACAAAAGCAAACATTTCTAGACTTGGATTTATTTAAGAAAATAAAATAAATGTATAATATTTTTTTAAATAATAAAATACATAAATATTATTTTTTTATTTTCTATTAGAATTTTAAATAACAACCAAAAATGACAAAAAAACTAAAAATGATGTCAGGTCTTTTAATGTTTCAGATTTTTTTTTTGGGGAAAATAAAAAAAATAAATTTGGGGAAAATTTTGGATTTTGCAAACGAAGCCAAAAAGCTCTGCCAAACAGAGTTTGCAAGCAGTTAAAATATCTGATTTCTCAATTACAACACAGACACAGTATCACTAAAAAGAACAAAAAAAAAAAAAATAAAAAAATTTGGAAAACGACATCTGATTTTAACACCAAAGGAAAATTTCTGAATTTCACCCATCTAAATGTATATGAATCTTTTTTTATTATTTATTTCAAAATATCTTATTGAAAATTATACTTCCCAACCAATATGCCAAATATAAATTACATATAAATTAGAAAATTTAAAATTTTTCAAATACATTTTGTTTATCTAAAATTTCATTGCATATTTTCTTTCAATATTAAAATCTTTGTGATAAGGGCAAATCATTTTTCAATACATTGCCTCTGATGTTTTTAGGCAATGAGGCAAAATTGTTCGAAATATATATTGAAATGCAAAATGTTATGGTAGATGATTTCCTCCGCAAAAAAGTCAAACACATATCGTAGGGACTTAAGGGGCGTAAGTAGCCGAGGCTCTTGGGCTCGAACTCGAACTCGTTATGAGCTCGCGAGTCGAGTTTATCGAGCTTCGAGCTCGAGCTCGTCATGGATAAAGAGCTCGAGTTCGAGCTCAACCCGATCTGACTCGAAAGCTTATCAGACTTACATGTTATATATATATAATAATACAGCACCCACCTACACACACACACACACACACACATCACACATGCATTGGTGTTTTCAAACGAGCTCGAGCTTGATATTTCTAAACTGAGTCGATCTCAGCCCACTAAATCGAGCGTTCTCGAGCGGCTTCGGCTAAGCTCAATAAGGAGTAAACGAGCAAGGCTTGATAAGGCAAATACTCGATCGACTCGACTCGTTTAAACCTTAATAGGCGACTTCTTGCTTCATGAAAACTACTGTATTTTTTAGCCACCAGTGAATAAAGCAAGCTATATGAAGTTATAGATATCAGTCAATCAACTGCTAACGATGAACCAAGCAATATCAGGACCACAGCATCCCATATCAATCTATTAAAAACATATAAAAATCAGAGTAGCAATCCAA
>NW_021319199.1:294617-301459 GCF_001605985.2 Dendrobium catenatum
CCAACGAACGGTGCATAATCAAAGGATTCGATATCGGCCGTCCATTCAAACCACTCCCAATTCGCCCTTGATCTCCCGACTATTTACGGGCTATGCCACTCCAGAAAACTATAAATAGAGCCCTCATTCTACACCAAAGGTACTCAAGTGAAGAGAGAGAAGAAGAGGAGAAAGGGGAAAAGGAGATTCCTCACCTCCTCGACCACCGCCGGAGCTCTTCCTGCCGCCTGAAGACGCCAGAACTCTACCGGATTTTCAGAAAATACCGGGAATTTGCACAACTTCCACGGGTTGCTGAAATTCTTCTCATTTAACGACAGAGTTCCTTCCTGACGCCAAAACTCCGCCCAAGGGAGGCCGGATTTCTCCTCTGCCACCAACAGATGTCGGACTTCTACCCGACGTCAGACCTTCACTCTTCGCCAAGTCTCTACCAGATGCCAGACTTCTACCGGTTATCGGACTTCGTTGGACGTCTATGCGAAGATGCATTTCTTTCCATTGCTGGACTTCTACCTGACGTTATTCTTCTGATCTTCGTCGTCAGACTACAGTCCTTCCGACCTCCGTCGCCAGCCGACTACGGTTTTCCTGACTTACGTCGCCCGCCGACTACAGTCTTCCCGACATCCGTCGCCCGTTGAATATGGTCCTCTTGACTTATGTCGCTCGCCAACTACAGTCTTTCCGACCTCCGTCGCCCGCAGACTACGGTCCTCCTTACTTACGTCGCCCGCCGATTACAGTCCTCCGACGCCAACTGACTACGGTCCTCTTGACCTACGTCGCCCGCCGACTGCAGTCCTTCTAACAAAGCGAAAACGTCGATATTAGCTCTTTGTATTTATATCATGTAATGTACTCCATAAGATGTACATCAAGCTAAGGCCTTCTCCCAAGGAAGGGCCTCATTTGTAATCGACTGCAAATACTAGTGGATTCGTTCGAACTGGGCTAGGCCCCGTGGGTTTTCCCCCTTTTTACAGGGGTTTTCCACGTAAAAATCTTGGTGTCTCATAAATGCTAGACCCTCTCTCCTTATCTGATTGCGTGCAGGATTTTCGTACAATGCTAAGACGTTAAATATGATATTTCTTTACCGCCGCGAATACTCCTGGACGCAATAGTAATATATTTTTATTTGTAGAAATAATTTTCTTAAATATATATATTTTATGTCGCCATTAAAATTGTAAGATTTAGGATATGTTTGAGCATTTTACAAAAGTGGTTTTGAATTTGTTAAACTCTCAAGCTTTGTTGAGATTGGAGTGCCAAAGTTGATTTTTTTGTAGAGAAAGAGTCTTTAGATATTTATCTTAAGATCTTTAGTATTTTCATAAACAAATTCCATTTATTTGTCTTTAGAGTTTAAAGCGTATTATATTTATTTAATCAAGTAAACTCCATATATAACTAGGTCAGCCTTCTAATGACTCAGTTAGGAGAGTACTTGACCTAAAAATCCTTCCAATGACTCTGTTAGGAGAGTACTTGACCTAAAAATACTTGGTTATACAGAATTAGAAATGATTTTTTTTATTAGTTATTTGTTTTGGAGGATTTAGGTCAATTATGATAAATTCACACACACATTACATATGTAAGATTCAAATCCAATAACTCTTAGGCCTTCTCCTGTCGAACACCAAACATACGTATGGCGTCCTTCGATCGCTCCATCAATTCTTCCGTTATTTGCTTGCGAGTCAGTGCGACGCCAATATTGATGTCGTATTAATCACTTGATATGTATTTTTTTTAGTTCAAAAAATTGGTTATTAATTTTAAAACTTTAAGTGTAGAATTTTATTATTAATAATTTAAAAACACATTATTTTTTAGAAATTAAAATATTTTTTACATAATTAAATATTAATAGATGATTAAAAAATATATAAAAAAAAGTATGAGACATAATATACTAGGAATGTTCTCTTTTTGCTGTTAGAAAATGAAATTCGATGAAAGACAAGTTACTGCATGTCTGCATATTGATGTATAATTGTATTTTGGACTGAAAAATGAATTTTTCAGTTGGAGATGCCCTTAGTTGGCAGCCAAAGCTCCCAACCAACGGACAATGACTCTTAATAAGACAAAATGAAGAAAAATAATTTATTTAAGGGGCCCCATATACTAAAATACAGGCTTAATGCTATTGTAGTTGCAATCATGTAAAGAAGTAATCGTAAATGGAAATTTATTAAGAAGGAAAATGCACTTCTACAAAATAGGCATTTAATTGCCAATCATGTTGAGAGCAATTAGTGGCAACCCAATGGGCTTTATAGGTGGAGAGACGGCGGCGTTAATAATGGTAGAAAACTAGTTGCGTGTGTGTGAATACAAATGGGAACATTTGGACGACGGCGGTGATCATTACGAACTATTTCTGTTCTGAGAGGCTCCAAGTGCGCATGCACAGTGGCTTGGACAATGATAGAGTTGTATAAGTTTGGAACTAGTGCCAATTTGCTTGTAAAATACATATTTGACTCATTGGGGATGAAATGGGTCGATCCTAATCCGACACGGGTAGATAAATGGGTCGGAAATTCAAACCCGAACCCGATAGGGAGGGTTGCCGGGTTAACCCGATCCGACACGGGACCCGAAACGCGCGGACGCGGTTTGCTAGAGCGGGCGCACGCGGGAGCCCGCAGGCGCTTGCGTGGGCGAGAGGGCGGGTGCACGCGGCGAGCACGGGCAAGTGCGGGTGCGGGCCGCCGGCGCTAGCAAGAGTGGCAGCTTCCCGAGCAGGCGGGGCAGTTCATGTTAAACGAGTTCACGAATTGACTCGGCAACCCGCCTGATCAACCTGAATCCGACCCTTTTTTCAAAGTGGTCGAATTCTAGAATCCGAACCCGACCCATTTTAAAATCGAGTCGGATCCATCCTGAATTTTTCGGGTTGATTTTTAGTGTCGTGACACCTCTAGGTGGAGCTAGTGTGGAGGCCCTGGGAGCATGAGCCCCCACTGGCCCATTACTATTTGCCTACAGTAGCAAAATTATCTAAGAGGAAATGAGGCTTAGGGTGGATTCGTACCAGCGCCACCAAGGTTTGCAAGACGCAATTACCATCTAAGCCATGGAACATTTCATATTACTTTTCACAGATTTAATTTAAATTATAATTAAATTTGAATTTTCTCTTCCTCACATATGTGCATTATATATATACACACAATACTATAAATTTCTTTTTTTTAATAAAATTAATACTTAAATATTTAAGATAAAATAAAGTAATAAAAAAAAAGATAAAATAAAGTAATCATAAATTTGAGTCAAATACAACTAATAGAATATGTAATTTAATAAATTATCACAAATACATATTAATATTTCTAAAAGATCTAAATATTGCTTTACTATGAACTATTAAATAAAAATACAAAAAAAAAAAAGAACATCATGAAATAATCGAGAGTAATTTGAAAATCATTACTTTGTGCCCTCACTAATAAAAATTTCTCGCTCCGCCCCTCCTTATCATAGGTATCTTACATGTCATGTCCCAGCCTAGTTAAGTGGATCCTCGCTTCAATTCTGTCCATAATTTCCAATCTGTTTCTAACTAATCTCATTTATTTTTTAATTGAACTTTATCATATTTTCTTCTAGTTTTCTCATAAAAATTCTTAATTAAATTTGTCCAATCCTCTTTGTTGAAGTGTGTAGTTGGTCGATTGTCAAGTTCAATCTCTCTTAGACAAAAATCATAGAATATAATTTTCACATATTTCTCCCATATTGCAGATGACCCACCATCCCTTGGTTTACCCATTGAATTTCTTAATTGCTGTAATATAAATTTACAAATTATAAGAAGAGGCAATATGAAGAGCAATATAATTGATAGATGTTGGTAGTAATTAAAAAAATAAAAAACAAGAAGCATCATGCATCTCCATCTAATGAAAAGAATTAAAACATAAGCAATTTTGCTGGTTTTAAGTAAAGTGTAAACTATAAGATGTAGTCAAAAGCATAAATGTTATGCAACAATAACCAAGTTATGCCATTCTCATAATATACTTGTCTAAGCTTTTTAATAATATTAGGAAAATTTTCATAAATATGACTTCCTTAATGATAGTTGTGATCATTTAACTCAGCAAAACTTAAGCTAATTATACATAAATATGATAGGATTGGAAAAAATATGACATGTCTCCATTTTTTTTTGCCAGAATTGGAGACAAAAAAATGCAGTCATTATAAAAAATATTATCTAGATAAGTAAAGCTTGGTTGAATTATCATTTAAGCCACCAACAGTAATCGACAGTAAATTCAAGCAATATCATAGACATGCAATAGAAGAGCTACTTAATAGTAACATATCAGAAAACTACATCTTAAACCAATTAAAAAATATAGCCACTGACACAAAATTTTCTTTCATTTCAAGATATGCGCTGTTTTTCTGCACAAACATTTATAGTAAGAAGAGATGTTGAGTGTGTTGAGATTAAAAATAGAATCCCAAAGCATTCCAGGAGGCCATCCAAGTGCCCAAATAGCAACATAAATAATAATGTTTGGTATTAATAATGAAATAAAATTGCAATGAGCCAGAGTATGAATGACCACAAGTTTTGGTTAAATTAATATTGGATAAAAATCAATAAAATCCTCTAGAACAAAGTTAGAAAAAACATATATAAACACAACATTGCAACAGCAAGGTACTTTCAAATTTGTTCGGGAATGGAAAAAGATTGATGGAAAATAGCACAGTTATAATCAACAACTTCGTGTAGGATTTGTGAAGGAATTATGTTAAATCCTACCAAATCCATTAAAAGGAACCTGTAAATACTGCCATAAATAAATGCTTGATTTTGTAGCATTGGATAAATATTAGATGTGTTGCGTTGTTGGGTTCGTATTTCCGAGACGCTCAGTTTGACTGTAAGCTCGCTGAAATCGGAGTTCAGGTGCTCCCAGATTTAATTTTTGAAGTTTCCAACTTGATTTTTGCCTCAAGATTCGTGCCCGATCAAGTTAGTTTTCGCATGACGTGTCAAGATGAAAGCAAAATCTTTAATATTTGGTATCCTATTTTAGACAACATTAATTCAAGATTTATCTTAAATCTTGCTAAAGAATTTTTTGGGGACTTTGAATCAGAGTAATTTGAGAAATATTATTTAAGCCCGTTATTAGTTGAAAAAAATGTGTGAAATCCCGTCGTTCATAGATTAAAGGACCCCTCCCTCTCTTAAATCCAGAAACAAAAGCAAATAAATTATCAGGATATAGAAATAAAAAAAATATTATTATTTTTATGCTTCAACAAAGCAGAAGTAGCCGACGGGCTGCTAGGGATTGGTCTTTGACAGCTACAGCAATGAAGAAATGCTACCTTCTCTTCATGTGAACTCCTATTGCTGCCTTTGGTTATAAATGAAGCAGAAGAAAGGCGGAAGGTGTGACTTCAGATCCTTCAAGAGGGAAGGGAGTTGTCGCACTTCCGATTGTAGAGCCTGTGTCGGTGCTGGCGTGAGACAAAAAAAAAAAAGGATTGGGGATTTGCGAATAGAGGAGGTGGGCAGTGCTGGCTTGAAGTGTGGTCCTGAGAGGAGGACGGAAGAAGAGTTGCAAGTAATAAAAAATAACTCTCGGAGAAATGGTAGATGACTGAAAGGTAGGATGTCAGATTGAAGAAGCTCATACCTATTCGAAAGAAGCAGTTGAATTGATGAGCGACCTCTAGGCGACCTCCTACCGAATGGAGCCGAGGATGCAACCCGCTGGAGACGAGTATGGGGATTGCGATGACGAACAATAAAATCGGATGTAAGGAAGATTTGCAAGATAGAATGTCGTGAAGATAGGTATGGTAGTAGAGACACTACAGGAAAATCACTAATTACCGGCGGAATTTTCCGGCGGCTTTCCGGCGGCCACATTTCTGGCTGTTGTTTCCCACAGAATTTTCCGACGGCTTTTCCGGCGGCTTTTCCAATTTTCCGACGGCTTTTAAAAATAAAAAATAATAATAATAAATTTTAAACTATTTAAATGATTTAATAAATAATTATTAAAAGTTATATTAACTATTTAATTAATATTCATTTTAAAATTAATTAGTTAGTTAATTTTTATTTTATATTAAATATTATTTTTTATTTTAAATTAATTAGTTCATTTTTTTATAATTAAAAATTTTATTTATTTACGATTAGAATATAGTTTAAATAAAAAATATTGACCATAAAATCGTATTTAGACAATTGGCAATTCGGTTGGTAGTCGAGAGAGATTAAAGATAAAATTAAAAAATTTAATTATGTAACCTTCTTAAGAAAAGAATTCATTCTACACTAAGAGATTTGCTCTTTAAACTTTAGATTAAAATTATTTCAAAGAAAAACTAAAGTCCAGATAGTCAATGACCATTACTATTATCCAAGTATTTTCCTAACAAAGTTGTAGAAATTAGGCAATAATATCCAAAGTTGCATGTCTTTACAATTCAATGAACAATAAATAAAATCTTATTTAGGCAGGGACTATAAGAATCGTGCTAAGATATATCACTAATTTGTGCTCTTCCTTAAAAAGAACAATTCATGACATAATTTGTTGAGATAACAGAACTTCATGGGTGGGAGGCAACCTAAATTTGTGCTATGTTGCTGACATTTTTATATTTGTAGTATTTAATACTTGGATCAAAGTATTTTGATCATTGTTGTTATAATTAATTATTCTGTCATTTATTATTTAATTGAAATTTTTGTTTATGCTTAACTTTGAAATAAATTACTTCTCTAGCAAATGCTGCTCATTTTTCATTATTCATATGCCAAAATAAAAAAATAATAA
>NW_021319199.1:303071-315498 GCF_001605985.2 Dendrobium catenatum
TCGGAGTTTATTCGCAACACGACCTCCGCGTTCGAGCCTCAACGCCTGCAGAGCGCGGGCGCATCACGCGAACAGGGAAGGCGCTGGGACGGGGAGAACGTCGCCGGTAGCGGGAGCGGGAGCGGGGCGCATCGCCGAGCAGACCGCAGGAGCCAGGGAGGAAAGCTCCGGGCGGGGTGGCGTAATAATATAAAATTAAGATAATAATAAAATCCAATATGATAATTTGAATGAAAAAATATAGTAATTCATAATTTGAAAATCTTAATAATTAACTAAGGAAGATCATTTAAGTTATTGACTTAACTTGAACTTAAAAACTATAAACAATTGCACTAACTACTACATTTTAGAATGAGTAATTGAGTTTAGGAAAAAGAAGTTTGTAGCTTAAATTATGAAGATCATAGTAAACTTAAATATGGAAATAGTGATCTTGCTAAGTCCTTACATGAATTCAATTAGGGTTATTGGCGGAGTGAAAGTAAACTAATATTCAAAATCATTATGAAAAAAATATAAATATAAAAAATTACAAGAAAGAGAAAACTAAAAAAAAAAAGAAAATAAAAATATCACACTACCAAAAAACGCGCGCTTTCGCAGCGGTTTCGCGCAGCGGTTTTAAAAACCGCTGCAAAAACTGAAAATTTAAAAATAAAATAAGATAAGCTACCCCGTCGGTCCTAAAACCGCTGCGGAAGGCCATTGCAGCGGAAGGCAAACACGGCGGTTCTGCAGCGGTTTAATGACCGCTGCAAATAATTTAGAGGCGGTTATAACCGCCAGGAAAAGTAAAAATTTATGCTGCGAAAACCCTATTTTTTGGTAGTGTCAGTACATTAAAAAATTAATAATTGTTAAAGATTAGGTCCCAAAAGCATCCTAACACTTTAAATAAAATAAGATAAGATAAGTGAATTAACATATATGACAGTGCACTTATAAAATTTTAATTTAACTTCAAGTATAACTAATCTCTAAATAATATATTATTCGTTTCTAAAATAAGAAGTCAATCTTACACATTCATTGATAGTGGATAAGTTCAACTCAAGCAATAATAAGGATGATTACTCTGGTTAATTATTAATGATTTCTCAAATAAGCATTACAGCTTTGATCATTTTAAATTACTTCTAAACCATGATGTTTATTCTAAACCATAATGTATTATATTTTATTTTAGTAATTTTAAATTACTAATTTTTATTTGGGCTATTAAGTTAATTAATATGTGATTACGCTATTTCTTTGAGGATAAGCAAGAGTTTAAATTGGGAGAAATTTATTAAGTATAAATTATGTTCTATTTATTATATTTAAATTCAATAAAAATGTATTATTTTAATTTTATATGTACTAGAAATTTAGGAAAAGATAAAAAAAAATCACAAGTGTTAAACTAGCACTACGACGGTCCAATTACCAACGTCACGTCATCTATAAGGCCTCGACGCCATATCAAGGAATCAAAGTGCCAGCATCTTGAGAAAAATGGTAAATAACTAAACACCCCGATAGAGCCAAGGTCAACGCTGCAACGCTCTATAGCATCGCAGCGTCAGAAATATGCACTGCAACACCCGAGTCTCAAGAATTTAAACACAGGAGTGTCGATCATCACAATGACGCAGTGTTAAATTCCACATTCAAGCATCACAACGCTCAACTTTTTTAGCACCGTGGTGAAGCAGTTAACAAAAGATAAAGGCATGTTGATTCAACACTAAATACTCAAGTGCATATGTCGAGCACGTAAGAATGTGATATGAGTGAGTGTTAATCCCATGATGAAGTATTCTGCTAACATGCAAGTAAAATAGTACTGCCTACTACAACTACAACTTTTTTTTCACCTGCTACAACTACAATGCTTATCCAACTAAACAAAAATTAGGATATGATTTTGTCATTACAGTGAATTACAAAATAAAAGATAAGATGCCAAATATTAAAGATATTTAGGACTAATGAATAAATTATCTAAGTTTACCTACTAAGACTCTCATTTGTTGATTGGATCAGAGTATATGCATCCCTAAATTTATGTCGAGTTTATAGGGAAGTAAAGGGAGGTTTATGGCCTTCCTATAATGATTATATCTCCATTGCACCAAGAAAGTTAAACATCCTATGTCTGGCATACAAATATTCTATTTCAATACTCCTATTTTTTTAATATTTATACGTCGATGAAATATATCACACTCATTTTTAACTACACACATAATCGTTGTATGCTTTAAATTAAGTAGAGAGGCATTGAAAACATCTATGCATGTTAAAGTACAAGAGTGTACATCATTACTTGCATTGAGGTCTCACTGTTAGTCCAAAACTAAGAAATTAATCAGACATTATAAAGAAAGAAAGCAAATCAATTTCCATTCCTTATATAAAAGAAGATACAGGAGGAAAAGTAAAGAAAAATATACTCTATACACTCATTTCTTCTCCAAATATTGGATTGCTCCCGACAAGATGGGCCAAAATCTTCAAAAAAAGTACATTGCTCTTCCCTAGCCTCACTTAGACTTTACTCTAAGGGGGCACTAAAGAAAAATACAACACAAGATTGAAAGATGACAAAAAATGACAAAACTCTAATAATCCCCCACTCAAATGAACTGAAATACTAATTATATTAGCAGTGAAATAGACTCAGGTTTTGACCTCCATATATTTTGCATGATCAATGCAAGAAAATGAGACGATAATTGATTATTGTTTGTCTGCAAAACACCGCTCAAAATGAAGATCGGAGTGTCACGATTGTAATGAAATGATTCAAATTTTGTTCGATTACTAAATGGATCGCATCGATGCATTCAATACATCTAATTTGACCAAAAAGGAGATATTTGCGCGTAACTCGGTCGAAAATGATGATAAGCATGATTTTGGGCAAGCATGATGCTATTAAAAAATTTCTCGAATGGAGTCTGATTGTCAAACAGGCTACGTCGATGTGTTCAAAACATCAAATATTTTAACTAGAGAGAGACCCCTCGCTTTCAAATAAGTGAAATCTGTCAAAATTGATGGAAAGAATGTTATCCATTTTGCGAAATGATCTTCGACAATGCATCCAAAATGTTAAAATTACCAAGAAATGACTGCAATATTGTTTGGATATTTGCATGAGTGAAAATATAAACTTTGGTGTGCAAAAATATCAAATTTGGCATGAGTTGCGAGATGATGACACACAAACTCGAATAAAAAATTTGCCGGCACATATGGAGCGACGAGTGCGAAAAAAAATCAAATCAAAATTAATGAGTAAAGTTTTTATTTTAAAATATGTTATAAAATTTATAAAAATATTAACTTCAAAATTGAAATAAATTTAATATGAAAATAAATAACAAAAAAAGTTATGTAATAATCTGTACTGCTAAACATACAAAATTGAGCAGAGCGCGCCCCTGAATTATTCACCAAAAAATTACAGAAGTACTGCTAAACATACAATGTAAAAAAAGGGAATGAGGAGCTACACAAAGTCCGAGCAAGCTCACCAGCAAAAATTATAGATGACACAATGACAGGCTAAAAACCTAAAACCTGAACTGAAGAAAAGTTCCCCAAGATAAAACTCTGAGAAAAGCAACAGTACAAAATTTCTCGCACATACAGAATAGAGAAAAGACCAACAACCAATAAGGCTGGACTCAGAGTATAAAAAATACAAATCAAAATATTTCAGACGGTCACCGAGACATCCAAGAGGTGTTAATTTGGTTTAAGCAGTGTTCATCATCGGTCAAGGCCAAGAAAAATCCATTTAGATAAAACAATTGAGCAGGCACCTGATCTGAAAGAGGTAGCGACAGCACACAAGCCATATAAAACAGATTCCAGCTCAAGCAAAGCACCATGTAAACCAAAGAAAAAAGCATGTGATTGAACATACAACAGCCAACCAATAACTTAGCACAAATCGCAACAGCACCTTCACAGAGTAATTAAATGGTTAAGATTGGCATAATTCTCTCAAGTTATTCACATTCTTCTAGGTAGTCAGCTTTTTATCAACAGCCATTTTGATAATAGAACACAAAGTGCTGTTACTTCTGAAATTTGTATTGAACCTCCTTTCATTACGCTCCCCTTATATAAAATAAGTGACACAAGAAACTTTTAGTAAAGAGAAATGTTTGATATCTTTCATGACATAATTCCTATGTTCTAAGAATTGCAGGACCAGAGGGAGAGACGGTTTCAGCAAAAAAGCACTGAGGGAGGGGATCATATTCTTCAACACATAGCAAAAGAGTAATCGCCCCCCCCCCATAGCAAGCCAATCATAAATCGAAAATTTTAAAGCATGGTGTTTGTGCCAAATTTATTTAGACCAACAGAATATGCTCTCCTTTATAAAGAAATCATTAACAAAAGTCGACCGAAAGATTTTTTTATTTTCCTTCAAGGAAAGAATATGATTATGCTCAGTACAAATGGGAATAATTTTCAAGACAGAGCAAATAGCGACATCCAGAGTGTTCGGAAAGTTCCAGCCGCCTCTAGCAATAAAATCATCATCCTTAGAATAGTAAGAGAAGGTGGATGAAGGGGAATTATGAAAATACTCAGTATGTATAGAATTCCTAAATACCCAAGGTTCCCAAAGTATAGCAATTTTGTTGTAAGCAGTGATAGCGAAGTTTATTTTTATGGGCAATGTTCCTAGCCACCTTTGTAGTCATGTGGGCCTTAATCCTGATGGAAGACTAAGGGGTGAAGTATTTATTATTCAGCCAAGTAAAGAGCGGAGATTTGGAGTTATAGAACCTAATGATGAGGGAGAAACAATTGACACATTGAAGAGAATGGAGATTAGGAAGCCCTATGCCACCAAACTTCTTAGGTTTGCAAGTATTATGCCAAGCAATAAGATGTAACTTCTTTGTTTCAGTATCTCCAAAATAGAGAAAGCAAGCAGACATTCTCCCTAATTTCTTGATACACCTTTCGGGTATAATCGAGCCTGTAATCCATTATGTCATCGTGTTCCACACAATGTATCTAAGATAATGAAGACACCTGGCCAAAGAGAGGAGCCTAGCCTTCCAGTCTACCAACCGCTTAGAAATTAATAATAACAGAGGTTCATAATTAGCCAAACATAGATTCTTAGAAGAAATTGATAGCCTAAGGTAAGTCATCTTAGTATAATGAGTCGGGATGTTAATAGCAGCACAAATATCCATAGTCGAAGGATATACTTATATATGACGAGCTTACATTTGTCCTGATTACTCATAAGACTAGAAAACTTAGAAAAAGAATTCAAAACATTAAGCAATCTCTCACAATTTTGATTTGAAGCATCACTAAAGATTAGGAGGTCTTCAATGAAAATATGTGTGAGGTGCAAGCCAAAATTAGAAATGCCAATAAATCTATCCTGTGACACAGGATTGTTAATCAAGCAAGAGAAAGCATCCATAGTGATGCAAAAAAGATAGGAGCTTAGCGGAGTGCCTTGTCTAAGACCGAAAGTGGAAGAAAAGAATACATCTAAAGCTCCATCCATATAGATAGAAAAGTACACATATGAGATACAAGACCTGACCCAGGAGATGAAAAGTGGAGGAAAACCTTTTCGAGCCATTCTGTTGAGAAAGAAATTTCTAGAAACTGTGTCAAAAGCTTTGCAAATATCAAATTTTGCACATAATAAGTTTTTCTTTGTTGATTTCCTGAATTCTAGCAAAATTTCAGAAGCTAAGAAGACATTGTCAGTGGACATATGATCTTTAATGAAGTATGCTTGAGTATTCCCAATGATAAGGGGCATAATCCCCTTGATTCTTATAATCAAAATGTTGGATATAATATTGTAAAAGACATTGCAGAGTGCAATGGGTCTAAAATCAGTGATATTATTAGCATGAGAAGTCTTAGGAATAAGGGATATAGTCGTTGCTTTAACTCTCTTAGGAAGATACCCTTTAGAAAAAAAAGATTTAACATCCTTGCAAACTAGAGACCCAACAATCAGCCAACCCGATTTATAAAACTCAAAAGTGAAGCCATCCAGACTAGGAGAGGCATTGGTGTCTACACTAAAAATCCCCTTTTTAATTTCTTCATCAGATACCATCTCAATAAGCATAGCCACCATATGGGTAGGAATGATAGAACCAGTAGGAATGGTGGAAATGTTGTAAATAGTAGGAGGCAAAGAATTGTAGAGAGTTTGAAAATGATGTATGATAGAAGTAATCTTATCATTCCTATCAATAGGGTCAACAATAGAGATCAAATTCGATCAACTTAAGTTCTTCCTTTTCCTGATTCTAGTATAGAGAAATTTCAAATCGTCTTCACCTTGAGTCAACCATTTCAACTTAGCTCTTTAGGATACCCAATTTGACCAAGCAGAGGAGCTATCCAAAATTTTAGCATTAATATACTTGAGCTTCTCGTAGAGGGAGGTCTTTTGAGGATCCAACCCTATCAAATTAAGACATAGGTCTTGCTAGTCCTATAAATTATTTAAGGTGTTGGAGAGATGGGTGGAGGAAGCCCACTTCTTGCTTTTTATGATATATTTGAAGCTTTGAAGCTTAAAGCAAACATTTGAAATGGGATTTCCATGAAAAGGTTGAGCTAAAACATTGCATAACTGGGTCCGGTAATTATCCTACTTAGTCCAAAAATTGTTAAAAAGGAATTTGTGTTGAGTTTTATTTTGAAGCCCCAAATGGAGAATGAGAGGTTAGTGATCCGAGCAAATAGGTTCAGAGACTTCATAGAAAGAGTTAGGGAAGCACTCCAACCATCTATCATTAACCAACATTCTGTCTAACTTCAAGTGAATGGGATTTTCAGTTCTCTGGTTAAACCATGTAAACTTATAACCAGTAGAAGCCAATGCTCGATGAGAAGCATAAAAAATGAGAGCATTCAAATCCCACATGCTAGAGTGGAGAAGAGGATAGCCCCCAGATTTTTCAAAAGGATGGCGACAACAATTAAAATCTCTGAGGATTATCCACAGAGCATTAGAGTTCAAACTCAGCTCCTTAAGTTTATCCCAAACCAAAGATCTTTCAGATTGATAGTTGGAAGCATAAACATGCGACATATAAAAAGCAAACTCACCCCCCTTCCAAACTTCACCAAAAATCAATTGAGTGGAGTTGAAAATAGGCTTGAAGTGGACCTTCTCGAAATTACATTTTATCCAGATTCTACAGACTTGGATAGATTGAAATTGTGATAACTATCCTAATTATTAAAACACAATGATTAAGCCAAAACCAAAGATTAGAGAGGCTATCCTCATGAATTTTATTCTACTGGACACAAATTAAATCGAATAAATGTTGCTCATTTTATACCATTTCTTACACATTTGTAATCCACGTGCCAGCTTTAAATCCATTTATCACATGCTTTGCATCTGATTGTCTCTATGCATGAAATTCCTCCGCCTTATCCTGCTCAAAGAAGGAAAATATAATATAATGTAACTCATTCTCTCTATCTCATTCTCATAACATAACTTATTCAGGTCTTAAATTAGATGCTTTGCATCTACAACTCACGATCCACTACACCACAGCAGCCAAAAGCTCCCAAGTCAGACATTCTCTCATCTTAAATACAAGTCTGATAACTTGCTCCACTCTTATCAATTGTATGCTCCTCATATATACAAACCTGCACAATTTTCCTACCACTTCTCTGTTCACTAAAAATCCACATCTTAATACTCATCACCATACAGTAAACTCTTTTAACCTTTCTCTCTTTTTAAATATATAACTATATATTTAAAAAATTAGAAAAATAAAAAATAAAAATAATTAAAAACTTTAGCCTCGCATCATCGTCATCGCCTCGTTAGTCAAGGTAAAATTCAAATCTCATTTCAGCGCTTCCATCGCAATGAGTGAACCACCTATGTCCACCTTTCTTAGTATGGTGGGAGGGTGCTCGGTGCGATGCTTGTGACAAATCAAATAAGCTAGCCTTGTGTACGCTTTTTTTAGCACGGTGGAGAAAATTGAGAGCTTCCATGCATGTATCCCAAAGACCCATGAACACCTTTCATGGAAACCTATAAGCATAATAAAAATGAGCCATTACTTTGATAAAAATATTATTTCAAAAATTGATGATACTTTGATAAGATTGCATTGACCTGAAGATGTGTGTTATTGATTGCAATAAATATATTACTTCGAGATTATTATTGTTCATCGATAAGTGTAATCACAACAATAAGTGTGCAATCATATAGATAAGCATGCATTTATCTTTATAAGCTCTTAATCACCTTGACAAGTGAGCAATCATTTTGATAAGTGTACTAATACCCCAAAAAGTGTATAATTGTCATAAAAGTATAAAATATCAAAAGAAATATGCAGCTTCACAAAAAAACAATTACAAAAAAATAGGCATGTTGCTGCTTCAATAAGCACATTATTGATAGGAAAATCTTTGAAATTATGCCACTGGATCCACAATATGTTTACAAGTGGATAGAAGACACTTGTAAGCCCCTAAATGAAATATTGTGCACATCCCAACGAGAATCGCTCACACAAATAATCATATTTGAGTATTTTAAAGTGCCCTTTACAGTATTAAAATAAAATTCTTTATATTTAAATTTGATGCATCAAGTAGGGTGCCAATGCCTCTAGGATGCATGTAGTAGCCTTGTGAAGCAAGTGATTGCCCTGAAAAGAGTGCTACAGCCTTGATAAGTGAGTCACCATCTCGAGAAACATGCACATTAATTTAATAAAATTTTTAAAACACTGTATATGGTCCGAAAAAATGCACCAGATAAAAATAAAGTCTGATATTATTGTGCGGGTCAAAAGTGAACCAAAGCTCAAGTCTAATCCTCATGTTCAAAAGAACTATAGTTGACACGGCTTAAAATATTAACAAATACTTCAAGGTCTATTAAAAGAAAATTTCAGTACTAAAATCAATATCAAACCCAATCTGCTATTAAGATGTGAACAGAATTGACATGAGTTAAATAACAAATATACGAACTACTTAAATCCCCGATGATGATTGTGTTGAAAGCTAATATCAACTAGAGGGGACCTCAAACATTTAAAATGCCCCAAAATTTCAAAATAAATCATGTTTGGAATGAAATCTTGATAAAAATATGAAAACTCAAATTTTACAATATTAAAAAATTGAAATAAAATTTATTATTTAAAACTTAAAGCAAAAATCCATTCATTATCTGCAAGAGTTAGTTAAGGATGACAAATTTAAGAATTACTTTATCTCACAAAGAGCAAAATGTGTTAATTGAATGTATTAATATGATTCATTCTCAAATGATTTCTCGCTAATATGGATGTGGCACGTGCCCTCTAATCGAGTGATTTTGCTTAAAAATAGCACCACTATATCACGGTTACGATCAAGCTCGTATATTTTTTAATGGTTAAAAGTCCCTTGAGTAATGGATCACAGGGTACACTCAATAAGGCATAAACCTTTGAGTTAGTTAAAGTTGACTAAAATATGTCTCCTTAAACAAGCATCCACCACAAGTCCACAAGGTACCCTTGGATGAAGCAACCCATGGCTGCTGAAAATTAAGGATCCTTCAATCTGGTTGGGTCGACTACCTTCTCTAACTAAGTAGACTAGAGGTTATGACGATTTGGTACGACAGAACTATGAGATCTTAATCGGGTTCATCATCAGTCCCCCCCACCATCCGCTTTACGTATCTAAATAATAAATGTTATAAATCTTAGAAAATTCACATGCTGCTACTATATGCTAGGTATTTCATAACTATTTCATGACTAGCCGTAATCGAAAGTGCTCTCTCATCATTGAGAGGGGTAACTAACCATATATGCTTGCGCCTATGGGAAACATATAACCAGATTATAAAGTCCTCACAAAATGAGGACAAAATCTCTGGGTAGTGCTTTATCTCAAAGTTAATATGTCTTCTAAAATTTTGACCCAGAACATTGTTAAAACTTTCTTCCATAGGGGAGGCCGGGGAGAATTTTTTTTGAGCCAACATCAGGCGCCGCTATGTTCAGTATGGTTGTTGCATGGTGTTTTAAGATGATATAGAATATCGATATTACTCATTTGCTCCATTATAATGTTGTACTAACTATATGTATATATTACCTAAACTGGTGCATTGCTTGGTTGACTCGACGCGATTCCATCTTTTGTTAACTGCTACACGATGGTGCTGTAGAATTTGACCACTACGGCGCTTGAATGTGCAATCCAGTGTGGCATTGTAATGCTCGATGATTTGGTTCTCAAATTTTTGAGACTTGATTGTTGTTGTGCTAATTTATGGTGTTGCGACACTACAAAGCAATGTGATGCTAATAATTGCTCCCCTGATGCACTGAATTAATTGTGATTTTTCAAGAGACTACGACGTTGTGATTTCCTAATCTAACGTTGCGGAATTATAGACCTACAATGCTAGTAGTTTGAGCGCTGCGGTGCTGGTACAACACTATGATTTTTTTTTTCATTTTCCTGAGTATCTCCTGCATAACAACTAAAAATAATATTTTTACTTATATTTAAGAAAATAAAATATTACAAAATTTATTCAACTCATTTTTATCATGAGTGGTTCTATACATTTTTTAATTTAAATGCCAAAATAAAAATATATTATAGGAAAAATTCAATATTAAACACTTTCATTACCAGGTCTCAAGTTTTGGATGAAAAAAGTGGGGGGTTGCATTAGGTAGTCGACAGCCAGCATATAACTTATCGAATAATCATGACATGAATCATTTTAAAAATTGTGTTAATGGTATGACGTTCCCTGGAAGCAACACGCTGTATGGCCTGAATACAATGACAAGTATGCAATGGCCACTACACCTGTGCCTGGGTGTAGTGTTAAATAGGCAAGGGCTCCCACATCAAGGACAAATCAGGGAAAAGAAGCTAGTCCAAGAAACTAAAATTAGGATAGGAACTTGGAATATAGGATCCCTTAAAAGAAAATTATTGGAATTAATAGATATTATATTTCATATGAAGATAAATATTAGGTTCATTCATAAAACTAATTAGGTTGGAGAGAAGGCTAAGGAGATTGATAGTTGAGTATATAAAATATGGTATTCGAGTAGGAGTCGTGCTGTAAATGGTGTATTTGTGATTTTAGATAAGTGTTTGAAGGATAACATTATAAAAATTAATAGAATTGGAGATATAATTATAATTTTAAAGATTGTTGTTGATGCTAAGATTATTAATATTATAAGTGCTAAAATGCAGATTGATTATTTTTCTTATAAGAAAATTAAATCGTTTAGATTGCAAAGATTGTAAAATTATTCCAAGTGAAATTTTATGTACCCAACATCAATTATTAGTTTTGGACTTTAAGATAAATGGGTAAAAAAAAAATAAAGTAAAATAATTTTTTAGGATTAGATGGGGGCATTTAAAAAATATTAACAAAAGTATTTTTTAGAGTAAGATTTTAGATCTTAAGATTCTATCTGTGCATGAGGATGCCAATATTATGTGGGAAAAAGTGGCTTGTGATATTAAGAATATTGTAAAAGATGTGCTTGGATTTTAAAAGGAAAAAACTCCTAATAGTAAAAATAGTTGATGGTGGAATCCAAATGTGCAAGAAAATATTAAAAATAAGAATATTTATTATAAAAATTGGTTTAGATGTAAAAATTTTTATAATTGGGAAATCTTTAAAGAGGCTCGTAAGGAATTTAAGAAAGTTCTTTGCATCTCGTAAGGAATCTAAGAAAGCTCATTGTGATGCAAAGAGCTTAGCTTTTAATGATTTACATAATATATTTGATACTAAGGAGAGAGAAAGATATATGTATAAGTTAGCCAAACAAAGATATAGGAATAGCAAGGATTTAGTTCAAGTGAAGTGTATTAAGGATGAAGATCAAAAAGTACTTTTCTTAGAAGATGATGTTCAACAAAAGTGGATGAGATATTTTGCTAAACTTTTTAATAAAACATGTGAAAATACGATTGACTTTAGTGACTTTATCACCCTAAATGAAAATAATTTTTTTTGTTTTTTTATCGGCATATAAGTAAAACCAAAGTTAGAGAGGCCTTGGAGAAAATGAAGTGTGAAAAAACTGTTGGACCTGATGATATTCCAATAGAGATGTGGAAATGCTTAGGAGATGAAGGAATTTCTTTGCTTACTAAACTTTTTAATACTATTTTGAAGACTAAAAAGATGTCAGATTAGTGGAGAATGAGTATGTTAATTCATATTTTTAAGAATAAAGGTGATGCACAAGAGGGTGCGAATTATAGAGGAAAAATTAAGTTAATGTGTCATATTTTAAACTATGGGAGCGAGTTATGGAGCGTAGGTTACGGCGTGATACTAATGTTTCTCAAAATCAATTTGGATTCATGCCGG
>NW_021319199.1:315598-358887 GCF_001605985.2 Dendrobium catenatum
AGAATAGTAATTTATTATTAGTTTAGCATACAAAGATATATGTTCAGAGAAAATATAGGCAAGGATTATAGTTTCAATGATTGATATGTGCAATAATGGGAATAACAGTATTCATAAAAAAATAATATATTCCATATTAGATCAAGATGATGTTTCAATACAAAAAGTGGAAGATTATGAGATATAATTGGTATAGAATAAACAACATCTAAATTTAATAAATAAAAAATGATAAATAACGATATGACTTTAGCTGACTTATTATGTCACAGCGAAAAAATGAAAATATATGCGGTTCTTTTTGATATTGTTTATATATAAAGAAACAGTCAACAATCGCGAACATTCAATCTCACAACAAGTATATAATAATAGGAGAGGTAAGACTAAGAACTTAATATAAAACACCATAAGAAGGTATCCAGACTGGCCTGGAAGTGGTTTGAGGTGAACATGAGTAGAGTAGAAACGTATATTATTATATGGCTATCTTAATGATCAGTGATTGACTCATGTAAAGTTGAATTGGTCCTATTATTGGCGCATCTCAGTGGTCTTCCAGTTATGCCCTAATAGAGAGGCCCTTGGATAGTATACAATGAAGTGTGAAAAAAACTGTTGGTTCGCATCCTATTAGTTTAGTTGAGTCTTCAATTAAATGGATCCAATGATTCGAGCCTTCGATGCACTAAAATCTTATGCCTGGACCAAATAGAGATTGGAAACGCCTTAGTTAGACTGTAAGGAGAAATTTAACTATTTGCTTACTAAAATTCTGATTAATTACCTAAATTGTTCATTGAGCAGACGTTGCAAAAAGAATGGGTATCAGGGGCATTAGTTGGACCCGTACATTGCATGTCATTGGTACACTCATTATATTTTCTAAGACTTAAACATGGTGAATCTTGGGCATATGTGAGAAGAGTGGATTGCGAATAAATAAGACAGCAAACAGTGAGTATGTAGTATATGCAATCAAATTATATGAGGTCATAATCTCATATGTTAAGTAAACAAATGGGAGGGATAGAGGCAGGTATAGGATGAATCGGACGTGTTAATATCTTCTTCACTTTTTTCTAAAATGTAGAGAGGGAATTATCTACAAAAAATCAATTTAGATTACATGCCCAGGGTAGGTGCACACACATATATTTTGTACATTGTCCATACTATTATTACGTTGATGAGGCTTTGAATTGATAAGAACATGGATAAGTAGATTAAGATAGAAATTTAAGGTTGGATTCCTACAATATAGATCTATTGATAAAATGGATTTCTATGAAGAAATCTATTATATGAATAAACAAGGTCCATAATCTAGCCCAAGTATTAAGGTGCCTTATTCGAAGAGCAGTTCATTAGAAAGACAGTATTGTATAGCATATAATATAGGTTAGAGATGGTAGAAGATAAGTGAATAATGCTAATATGAGAGTTTTCTAAAAGACATTTATGATAGATATGTATATCGATGCACGCGCGAGCTACTCCTATCAGTTGGGTCTAAAGCACGAGTGGTTTGCCATCCTAGTAATAATTTTCCTTTGCAATATTTTTCGCTGGATATACATCCAAGGATTAAAGGAAAAGGGTGACCTTATTAGTCCATGAGGTACTTCCTTTGGAGGAATGTTAGGCGAGGGAGATGTCCATCTCACTACGACCATTTTGCTATAGGAGGATGTACCGTTGCCGATTTTATGATGTACTATTTTTTAGGATCCTCTGAATAGTACAATAATTAAATATTGATGTCATTCTTCTTTGTTTTGAGATGACGTTAGTACTGATGAGCGAGTTACACAAGGTAAATCTTGCATTTATGCCGCAGATCAAGATAGCTTTAGAGTCACTAAGAGGTTAATTTGTCTCACCATTGATGGTAAATCTAAAACCTTAATATTAGTTAATTTGAGATAGTTAACTCTTTTACCGATAGACGCAAAGCACCTAAGTGTATAGGGGATTGGTATAATACAATTGGATCGGTTGCGATCAAGGTCATTTAAATAAGAGGTACAAGTTTAGATATTTGGATCTACCTTTAGTTCAGAGGGATCGGTGGAGATTAATGGGGATAATTCATTTCAGTAGAATTAAGTTGGATGCGGTTAGAAGTAGAGAAATGAGCATCGGGCCCCTTTAATTGAGTGCGATAGAAAAAAGTCGCGCCCTCAAAACTTAAGGGTAAATATTCTTTATAAGATGAAGATGGTAGAGACTGGGCAATGCTTTAAGGTGCCGAAAGATTGGCCATTGAGAAGAAGAAGCCATAATACTATAGGTAGAGATACTTTTGTGGACGAGTCAAGTCATTAATAAGGAGGATACAGGTTGAGATATTTTGGAATCTACTTGATTCAGAGTGGAGTGGTGAAATATTATATGGGGAATTAGGTAACAGTCAGAATTCAAGTTGGCATGGTTGAAGTAGAGAAATGGCCATCGGGCTATGATCTGTGCGATACGAAAAGCTCCCCCTCAAACTTAAGGGACCCAAATTTCTATATTAGGATGAGATGGTGAGAGCTGCAAAAATGACTTAGTGGTGCCAGAATGATGGAGACGCAATTTAAATAGTAGAAGCATAATACTAAGTGAAGTGTTTTAGAGGAATCCAAGGATGCTAGTGTGAAGATGAGTGACTTGGCCCTTAGTGAAGTCATGATGATACGAAATAGGCATGTACATATCGCCAAAAGTGGTGGGTAGCTCCAGTGGAAGATAAGATGTATAGGATGGATTTCTTAGATGGTTTGGTCACGTATTAAAACAGAGGCCAATTGCCGAATGCACACGTAATAGGAAGTTGAGGTATTAGCGTTGACGTTTTCGTATAGTAGAAAGGTAGAGGTATTCTCCTATAGAGAGAGCTCTGTCTAGAAAATTATATAAATCGATATTTCTTTTATAATGATTTTAACTGAAGACGTTTTGTACTTTAAAAAGACGTCAAAATGTCGAAGAAACGTATTCAGTAGACCGAACCATATATAGTGGGTGAAACAAAGGTTTGATGTTGTTGTTGTAAAACTTCAATATTAAAGTTTTGGATTATAAAATTAAAAGTGCTAATCAATTATTATAAATTAGTATTTTCTGGTATCCACATCTTATCCATAGAAAAGGGTTTAAAGATAGTGCCATATGGCATATGTGGAGGTTATAGTATATATAACTTATGGCATATGTGGAGTTGTTATATCATGAAAAGAGCGCTTTCCCTCCAGCCTCTTTTTTCTCTCTCCTTAATCTTCTTTTTTTAAATTCCCACTTGCATCGCTGTATCTCGAAACGTAATTGGTGTTATAGAAATCAAAGTACATTAAAGTCTCTCCAATAAACAAGATATTTAGATATGATAATTTTTTTGGGAGTATTTATATGAAGGAGAATATTTAATCGTTAGAATTCATAAGAAGAATAAATTTCATTAAAAAATTAAATAAAGTAGAAAAAATTTAAATAGTAGCAAAAATCCTAAAATGAAATATGAAGAACGAATTCAGAAATGTAACAAATAAATAGTGTACTAAATTTTGTATTTTTGCTTTTCTTAAATATTTGTTCTGATGATATAAGAAATTTAATATAAAAAATTTTATAAAATATTTCAAAAATTAAATTTATTCATTTTTTTTCATATTAATTGTGAAGATTAAATTGAAATTGAATTAATATTTTTAAAATTCAATAGAATAAAAACATAAAAAAAGAGCTTAATTTTGTTTATTTATTATGTATATTTGTAATGTATTTATGTGTGAACTATCATATCATAACAAATAGTAAAAAACTTGAAAATTAAATTTATTTAAAATATTTTTCATAGAATATAAAATAAAAAGCTGGAAAATATTATAAAAAATTCAATGCCACTAAAATGCGTAAAAATTATATAATCAATAATGCAAATAAATATCAAAAATATTTTTTTTAAATATTTTTTATTTGAATTTAAAATTGAATTTAAATACTAAAGTAAAATCTTAAATAAAAAAATTGTCATATTTATTATGATTTTATAACTTTTTTATTTTTTTTTTCTTTAGAATTATTAAAAAAACCTTTTTTTTCTCCCTTTGGCACTGTTTCCCTCTCTCACTCTCTTTCCCACCTTTTCTCAAATCCTCATCTCTCTCTCCAATTGACTTTGTCTCTCTTTGAGTTAAATGCACCAAATGAAATTGCGCATTGAGAATAAACTATTTCTTTTGACGCATTCTGAATGCACTATTTCGTTTGACAAATGTTACTCCTTTTAAATTTTTTTTTATAAGCACACTCCGTTTTCTAATTCTGACAATTTATCAGCTCCTTTATAAAATAAATCTGATATCTTTAGGTTATAAAAGTAGACGCATTGGGTATGAAAGAGTAGAAATTTTGAATTTGAGTTAATTGGGTCTTATCTTGCTCTATCTATTATTTGTTATAAGAAAATGAATGAATTTAAATTTATTAATGAGCTGAAAATTTTAATTTATTTTCAACTCATTTATTAATTACTCATTTAATTCATGTTTTTATTTTATTTATTTATTTATTAAATGGTGGAAGACATAGAAGCATGGAATGCATAAATAATAATTAATGTTTTTGTCATGCCGTCAAGCGCCCTTTCGGTGGTGGCATCAAGTGGATGCCCCATACCAATATATATATATATATAGTTTATAGTTTCTCAATTAGTATCCTCCATTAACTTCCCCTACTTAAAACATGCTCGCTAAGGTAGTTTTGTAGTATTTCTCTAGTACATGCTTTCAACACTCAACCAGTGCCTAGGTAGGCAATTTGTGACAACCTACATGTATATGTACTCCTACATAGGCACTTGCTTTCTTTGCCTCCAATCGACGGAATTTTTATTGGGTGCGGTCATCGGACGTAGCTCTACGTCCGGAGTCTAATAAAATCGCAAAACTTGTCTTGTACACGTGGATATTAATTTATGATTTTTTTTTTCTTGCTAGCCCGATCGACCTGATCCAAAATATTCCTATTGAAATTTAGGGTTTTGAAATTTGCACTCTTTTCTAAATAAAATACTACGAAACATCTATATTTTTTAGGATTTCAACTCAAAAAACATTTCAAAGCTGCTGAGAAAGAAGAAATGAGGAAAAGCCGATGAAGATGACGTTGGTTTGGAGGAGGCAAAGCCGATGAAAATGACACTCTATAAACATCCATGAAAAGGAAAAGGAATAGCCGAAGTTGTAAGAAGAACAAATTGCATGAATGATAGTTTTTTTCTTTATATTTAGGGAATATGTTGGGAGTTCCGAGGGGGTAGCGCCCCCTGGCGGGTTTCGACCTGCCCGGTTAGGTCGCGGGGTCAAGGGTTAGCGCCCCTGTGGAGGTTTTCGGGGCAGCGCCTCCGTGATTTATAGTAGTAAAATAATAATATTTATACACCCTAGAGGGAGAACACATGCTATTGTAATATTTCTATTCATTTTAAAGCATTCTTAATTTTTTCACAAATATATGTTACAAAAACTTTAAAGTATTCTCTACTTGTTTATATATATGTTGTGTACCAGTCATGTTGATTTAGATGTAAGAAACAATCATATTGATTCTAATGTAAAAAATCTAATAAAGAAATACATAGTTATTTAGAAATACCGAGCAATATTGAGTAGTATTTATTAAGAAATATCGGGCAGTATCGAGTAGTACTGAGCAGCACAAAGCGATACCGAGCGATACCAAGCATTGGTACTGAGCGGTACCGAGCATCTGTACTGAGAGTTCACCGGTATAAACATTGAATTGATATTAAGGGAAAAATTATGTTCGATACCGCTGTGTATCAATCATATTGATTCAGATGTAAGAAACAATCATATTGATTCGGATGTAAGAAATCTCATTAAGAAATACATAATTATTTAGAAGTACCGAGTAGTATTTATTAAGAATTATCGAGCAGTTCCATGCAGTATTGAACAGTACTAAGCATTGATAACAAGCATTGGTACCAAGCGATACTAGGCGGTACCAAGTGATACCGAGCAGTACCAAGAGGTGCCGAGCGATAATGAGCGGTACTAAGCGGTATCGAGCATTGCTCTGAGCAGTACCAAGCAGTTTCATAGTAGTATTGAGCATTAGTACTTAGGGGTATCGAGCGGTACTGAGGAATACTGAGCATTGATACCGAGCAATAACAAGCATTGGTACTGAGAGTTCAAAATAAACAAAACATCACATAAACAAAAGCAGAAATGATCTTTTTCTTTATTTTTCTAATAGTTATCTACAATGGAAAAAGACATCAATACAATAAAGCATCTTCATCTTCCTCCTAATTATACAAGAAAAAAACTATCAATATACAAATAATACTTCAAAATTATATATTCCCCAAGTGTACAGAAAAAATTAAGTGTACAAAAAAAGTATTATTTCTTGTTTCTTCATCGCCTTTTCCTCCAAACCAGACTTCAACTTCATCAACTTCTCCTCCTCATAAGCAATCTTCATATTCATCAGTTTCTCCTCCTCTAAACAAATATTCATCTTCACCCACTTCTTGACCTCCAAACCAGTCTTCATCTTCATCTTCACCTGCTTTTCTTCATCCAAACCAGTTGTCATCTTCATCTGCTTTTCCTCCACTAAATCAGTCGTCATCTTCTCCAGCTTTTCCTCATTTCTTCTTTCTCAATAGCTATGAAATGTTTTTGAAGCGGAAATTCCAAAAAATATAGATGTTCCATAGTATTTCATTTAAAAAAAGAGCTCTAATTTTAAATCCCTAAATTTGAACATAAATATTTTGGGTCGGGTCGGTCGATCTAGCAAGAAAAAAATAAAAAATAAATCATAAATTAATATCCACATGAACATGATAAGTGTCACGATTTTATTGAACTCCAGACATAGAGCTACGTCCGGTGTCCGCACCCAATAAAAATTCCAATCGACGTGGGAGACAATGATGAGAATCTTCTCTATTGGGGACTATAACGTCACGTCGGATACTGATAGATAGATAGATAGATACAACTTTAGATTTTTCTTAGTATCATTCTTGTGAGCTTGTCCTGAAGAAAGACATAATTAATAAAAAATGAGAGCCAACAAAGAGAAGAAGGTTCATTAATAATTTATTTTTGACTAAAATTAACAAAATATTGCCATTTGAATACTCAATAATTTGGGTGTTTATTTTTCATACAAAGACTAATGTGTCGAGGGTTAGTTAGAGGTTGCAGTATTTGTTTGATATGAAAGGTCAAAATTAGTTAAGCTATTACTATTAGTAGGGGTGTCGAAAATGGGTTACGGATCAGGTAAAAAAAATACAATACGGATTAGACATAGTAAAAACCCGGGTAAATCCGACCCAACACGGATAACCTAGGCCGCATAGGAATTGCTCGTCACACATGTCAAGCAGGCGTTGGCGGATGTTGTAGAACACATGAGTTGGACTTTTTGGTAGAGGCAAAGGTGTAGAGGCCAGAGGACACCCAGGAAGAATTGCGAGTGAGAAGCACAGTCACACGGGTTAGGCTAGCCGTGGTTAGGGCTTGCAATTGTGATCTAGTAAAGATACGGGTGGACTCAGGTGGGAAGGGAGATTCACATGGAATGCATGTGTCATTGTGTACCTATTATAGGATGGGTCAAATCTGGACACACTTCAGATTAGCGGGTTGATCAGGACCCAACCTAATTTTTCAAACTGGTTGAATCCTTGAACTCAAACTCGACGTATTTTCCAAATGGGTCGACCCTAGCCCAAAATTTTGGGGTTAGGTTCAATTTGAAATTTTGGGTCGTGTCAAATATCGACACCCCTAGCTATTAGATAGTACTGATTGCGAATATGGATTGTGTTAATCATGGAAATCATTTTGTTGAGAGTTTAATCATCGATTATATGCATGATGATACTAATTATAATAATTATATCAGCTCCCCTTAAGTGGATAGTCAAAGAAGTGATCATAAACTTGTCATAATAAAAATCAAAGTAGCAAATTGGTAGAGATTTCTAAGAATATCAGTTAGCTGATCTTAATAAGAAGTGCGATGGATAACAAACTATTTGGAAAGAATGCATTCCAAAATAAAGTGGTCATCAATTTTAATATGCTTTATCCCAACATAAAAATTTTAGATTAGGGGAAATTTCCATGGCTAGATTGTTATCATAATATATAGTAGTATCTATAGATAATGCAAACTCTTGACAAATACATTAAAGCCAAATAATATCAATGGCAGTGGTAATAAGAGCATGATATTCAATTTTATAAGACATGCAAACGACTATGGACTATTGAACACAACAAGAAATAAGAGTGAGACCAAAATAAGCATAATAGTTAGCAGTGGACTTGCAATAAGTGGAATCACCAATTTAGTTAGAGTTTAAGGCTTCGTTTGGAATGGATTTTTTATTGCTTCTTAATGTAGCTTTCAAATATAAAATTTTTAATTTTTGTACAAAAAAAAAACTTTAAGAAGCAGTGAGAAAGCCGTCCCAAATGAAGCCTAAATATGCATGTAGTTGGAGATCTCCTTGTATAATGGATAAGCCATGCAAGATGATGCCCTTGATGTAACAAAGAATTTGTTTTGGAAGGTGAAGATGACAAAGCAACATGTTGTGTGTATGTTTACAAATTTTATTGACATCAAATAGGGTACATAGTTGAGTAATTGTAAGGTACTGTAGAGACTAGACTAATTGGCAAAATAATTTGAGATTGAAAATATATGTATTGGAAGATGGATTCAAAAATAATTTGGAAGGATGGGGGATAAAAATAGCTTTACTAGAATTCATTCCTGCTTTATGAAGAATTTCTTGTGCATATTTGGCATGGCTCAAAAGAAGTCATGTGTAGGAGAGTATGATTTGCTGTCCAAGAAAATAAGAAATTTCATCCAATTTTTTTTAGCTAAAATCTATTTTAAATATTTTATAGGACTGTGATTGCATTTTATTTATTTTCTATAAGAATAATTTCATTAACATAAATAAAAATGTGAAATTGAATACATTGAGTGTGACGAAGCATACATATAGGATCACTAAGAGTGACGAGAGTATCGACTCAAACATAATGTGTTATGTGAGCTTCAACAAGTAGGATTTTAACTATTTCAATAAGGTGTATGCTTGAATTATGTAACCTCACTTGTTTGAGGACTATAAGGATAGTTTAATTGGGGCATAATGCCATATTGAGAGAGATTATTTGGTAGAGTTGTTTTGTTATATTTGATTTAAAAAACATTTATAATTTTCCATTTACTAACTTGGCCAATGTATGGTGGCATTCATTATTATGATTATGAGTCATTTGAAGAGGAAATTACTATGCTTAGGAAGTCACAACTTGAAATGTATCTTGAAGAACAAAAAATTGATAAGAATGTTAAGTTAGACATATTACATTTTTGGAAAGGTAATCAATGCATGTATTTTGAAGTGGCCGCTATGGCTCAATATATTTTATGCATTCCCATTTCCACAGTAGCTTCATAAAGTGCATTCAGTAAAAGTGGTAGAGTATTAGATCAATGCAGAAGTGCTTTAAAACTTGATATTGTTAAAGCCTTAGTGTGCAGTAAAGATTATTTGTATGAAGATTATGGTAATTGTTCAATTTATTTGACATTACACCTTAACTGGTTTTCTCTCTTAAGTTGGTTGTAATATGATTTTTTTTTTTTGTAGTTATGAATGATGCAAAACTTGAGGGAGTAATTGAGGACATCATGAACCGAGGTTAGGAGTGTAAACGAGTCGAGTTTTAGCACTAACGAGCTCAGTTGGTTAGTTGAAAAGCAGGCTCGAGCTCGAGTCGATCTCAAAAAGCGAGCTTAAACTCGAGCTCGTTCCATTAAAATTAAGTTAGAGCCAGCTCGCGAGCCGCTCAATTCAGTTTTGCATTTTTCCCTTTTTTCATTTCTGTCGCATGTGGACATTTTTCCCACCTGTATTTTCACGCTTGAGCAGCTGTCATTCGGACAAGACATAGCTATTAATGACAGTCGTTTAACATATATTATAGTATATTATATATATTATTTTAATTAAAGCAATGCTCATTTTCCCCAAAAAATCAATGTTCCCGTCCCAACTCCCAAGCAATTCTGTGCGTCCCAACTTCCAACATATATTATAATATGTTTTATATATTATTTTAATTATTCATTAACATTTATTTTAATATATTATAATACATATTATATATTATTTTAATTAATAAATAATTAACGAGACGGCTCGTGAGCTCACGAGCCGAGTCGGCTCAAGCTCGAACTCTAGCTTGACTCGTGAGCTTGATAAGCTCAGCTTGCGAGCTCATAAACGAGTGAAGCTCGAGCCGGCTCGGCTCACTTACACCCCTAACCGAGGTATTTCAGAAATTGGCAAGGAAGATGCCAAAGGTTAAGCTAACAGAGTTGCCTAGTTGGTATTGGGGACGAAGTTTTATTATATTTTCTAAATTATCTTGATCTTGTTGAGATTTTAATTAAATGGTCTTCTGTGCTGCTCTGGAGGGTTATTGGTTGGCGGTTGCTGCTTCAGTCTTTGATGTTATAGACATGTTGTTGTTGTTGTTGTTGATTTTATGAAATTCTTTTCTCTTTTTTGGACCTTTTGTGTCTGTTTTTGATATTATTTTACATGATGCTTCAGGGTTTTTTGGTGTTGCAGAATGTAGTGTTAGTTGTAGTTATTTTTGGTGTTGTTATTTACATGTTGCTTCTAGTTTTTTTGGATGAGTTTTCTATTTTGCCTTGTTGGGAGCTGGAGTGCTGGAGGTTTTCTACTTTCTAAAGCATATATGCATATGGCTTCTTTAAATTTGTTGGCCTCTTGCATGTTGGGGTTAAATAATATTTTTTGTTTTTTATTTTTTGAAGCTTACGCCTGATGTAATGAGTGTAATATGAACTTCTAATGTTTAATCAACTCATCTGTTTGATGAATTAAGGTAAAGGCTAAAGGGTATAGCTATGAATGCTTAAGCAATGATGAAAAACCTTTTAAACTGAAAGTGATAGCCGTCGTGTGTTGGGGGTAAATTGGTTAATACTATTGCAACCAAGTGGCATTTGTGTTAGCTTCAATCAACAGCATATACTTTATTAATTCATTGATTAAATGTGTTGGAGGGTTTACCTGAGCTATTCAAATAAAGCTTTCTACTTATACACTTATATAATCTCATTATTTAGAATTTTATAATTTTTATTTGTTTATTACTTTTAGACTTTAAGTGTTTAACTATATTTTTTGACATTTAATTCAAGTTGAAGTGTTGGACAATACAGGTTTAATGATATCTTCATTCTTCAAGAGTTCAAGTTGAAGTGTAACTGTATAAGAACTAAGAAATATAATTTAAGTTTATTTGTAAATTATTTACTTTGTAGTTTATAACCAATGTAATATGTAACATTGTAATTTGTAAAGAACCTAAACAATTTAAATACAAGTTAAAGTTTTTTGTATGCATTATCTTGCAAATTTTCATTTATTTAATTGCAAATTAATTTTTCGAAGTTCAAAATTTTCATGCATTTAATAGTTTTCGAGTTGGGTCGGGTTGACTCGAACCCGATCCGGGTCGGGTTCGGGTTAGGAAAATCGACCCGAAACTTTAATTGAGTCGGGTCAGAATCTGCCAGGTCAAAATTGGATTTGACCTGAACACGACCCGCCTATACGAATTGACACCCCTATATTTAACCAACCCTAATAAAAATAATAGTTTAAAATTATGTAAAAATTAGGATAATAAAAAAAATAAAAAAAAAATAAAAATTAGGATAATAATAAAATTTTATATCATAATTCAAATGAGCACTACTTCATACATTCAAAAATTGGTATAAAATAAAAATTTAGAGTATAACTGCAATCTTATACTTAAATTCACAAATGATAAGTTAGGGGAACTAGTATAAATGATAGTGAACTAAGAAAATTTTAAGTTTATCTTCAAACACATTCAATCTTTAAGCTACATTATTCCATTCAAAATTTAAAATTCAAAATTCAATGATTATATTCATAACATGTAAATTCAAATTAAGTAGTAATAAGGATGACTAGTTAAGGTAATTAGTAATATTTTTTTTTAAACAAGAATTATTAATATTCTAATTGATATATTATTAATATCATTGGATTCGCCCTTTTAAAATATTCATTTTGATAATAATTCTATTATTAAAAATAAAATTTGAATGATAAAAAAAAAACGGTCAACACTTTAATATGTGAAAGTTATGCTATAATTGGATATTCTCCCAAAAAAATTTTCTATGATTGGATACATATTTTTTGATGAAATTTCAATAATAAATTTTTGACTGAATTTTGGTACCCAGTTTTTTTCCCAGTTTCTTCACCCCCATTTGAAGGAACTTTTATTTAGTCCGGTCACAGGACGTAGCTCTACGTTCGGCCGCCAGTAGAATCGCGCTACGCGTTCTCACTATTTACCGCGCGCCCTGACAACCTGACCCGGAACGGACCCAGGATGGCTCGGTATTTCTCGATTTTGCTAGGTATTGCTCGGTATTACTTGGTATTGCTAGGTATTGATCGATTTGTTTGGCAATAACCAATACCGAGCAAATACCGAGCAAATACCGAGTAATACTGAGTTGTAATAATTGCTAGGTTCCGGTCCGGGTCAAGTCATCGGGCCGCGCGTTAGAGAGTAAGAGCACGTGACAACATGTTATTGGCGGCCAAACATAGCTCTACGTCTGATCAGAGGACGTAATAATTGTTCCATTTGAAGGCCCACATACCTTAAATTGTTGATGAACACATCAATGCAGGAACAACTGCATAAGATATGTTTACAACTGGCACCTCCACTTTTGCCTACTATCTTCCTTTGAGGGCCCAGTTGTGTCGGACCCCCATGCTGGCCCACCAAAACATGTGCTAATTGGGTAGCGACTCCAACCTGATCCCATCGATCGACGTACAAAATATGCGCCAGCTCACATTAATTGAGCCTAGAAGAGTAAGTAAAGCAAAATGATTCTACTCTCGTGTGTGGGGCAAATTATTGCATCCGGACACCAGATTCGTCTGGACACCAATCCGATGTCGCCACGTCACCAGGGACCTAGTGTATTTGAGTAACGTGGCGTCACCGGATTGGATGTCCAGACATCCGGTGACCATACGCAATAATTCGCCCGTGTCTGGAGATGTAAATGACCTGAGCGTTGAACAAATAACTTATCAATAAAAATTCATTTGTTATTATTAATTAAGTAAGATTAAATATTTTTTAAATATATGATATTTTAATAAACAAGTTTAAATAACTATGTGTTCAACTCATTTATGTTCATGAACAAAATCATTTGAAGCTTGTAAATAAGCTCAATATGAAGCTTTTTAAGAAGCTCGTTAAAAAGCTCAATTTTTGTTTGATCGAAAGTTTAATAAATCTAATATAAATATTTTACATTTATTATAATATAATAATATAATAATGATTATTTAAAAATTATAAAATTAATTAACTGTTATAATATATATTATCATAAATACATCATAAAAAAGAGAGGTGTTCCATAGATTTCAAGATAGAGATTCTTCCTACATAAGTTGTCCTATTGAGGATGAATAGAGGAAGTTGGAAGATGTATATTTGTTTCTTGATATATTCAATCATGCAATTGAATTTATTTCAGATATTTAAATTAAAGTATGTGTTCTCTAATTCATTTCTTTGAACATAACTTAAGAAGATGTTAATTAATTCTTTGAATTTGTTAAGGTTCTTATTACCCTACCTCTAACCAATTTATGCCCGAGTTTTTGGAAATTAAGATGTTTGATGAAAATTGTCTGATTGGGCTCTTTCACATAAGAGTGATGGCTACCATTTTAAGGTTTTTAGTGTAAGGGCAAAATACTCATTTTGTGTATGTTATTTTGTAGTGCAAGAAAGAAATTAAGGAGTTCTCACTGGTTTGAATATAATGATTAGTGTTTTTCTTGATGTTATTTTGGACTTGTTTTTGTAGTGCAAGGACTTATTACTCATAACTTCTTGATGGATAAGTAGTAAAACTACTTGTTTTAATGCTTGTATGTTCTTCTTCTTTGTTTTATGATCTTAGATCATTGTGGAAGCCTGTGATTTGATTTGGGTTTTCATTTGATGTTGTCACTATTTTTTTTTTTTTTTTTGGTTCATGTTCTTTACCATTATGCTTGGTAAAAATGCAAAAATAATGCAACTGTAAGTTCGTGTTAGATGACGTCTAAGTTTCTATTCTAAATCTAGTCGTTGTTTATATTTATGCATATCGAAGGTAGAGTTATCCCCATATATGATGAAAATGGATCTTAATTTGTGTAGTGCTAGTGTATTTGGAGTCTCAACTAAATCGATGTAGTGTTGTTTTGATTCAAATGGTAATAGCGTGCCTATCATTCTATTACTTATGCAGGAAAGTTTGTATACTCAAGGAGTTCATAGAACCACTGAACAAGGGCATTATACCAGATGATATTGAAGTCCAAATTTTAGCTATTCTTATAATGGTAAAATTAGTTTTATCTTCATAAAATTTGAAATTACTGTTAATTTCTTTGATTGCTATAGACATCCTAGTAAGCAATGTTTAGTGAATTCTCTATTTGAGTAGAAACATTTTTTTAGATCACTTTAAGAATTATAAATAATATTTGAGCTTCATTTAAGAGGAGTGATGCTTTTAGAGCCAATCAATATAATAATTTATTATCATAAGACATACAAAGAAAATATCAAGATCTCATGAATTCAATAAAATTACTGCAAGACTCCAAGTAATGATTAGAAATGGAGAGAAAAAATGGATGAGATTCTTTACTTGATGAAGTATCATATTTTGTAATATTTTTAAAGTTGATGTTCCTAGTTTGAATTTTACATTCAAAACTCATCGATAATCAGTATGGAGAAATAAGGAAATACAAAATTTGCATCATTATCACGAGGATTTATCTTACATTGTTGTTGATATATAACTTGAAGAGCTGCATAATAGATTTCTAAAACTACTACTAAATTGCTTCTTTATGTTGTGTCTAAATCCAAGTAACTCATTTTTTCGCTTATGATAAAGAGATTTTAATTCGAGTTGTCGAGTTATATTACAGTTAAATTTGCGGCTCTTGAATACCAGTTGTCCATATACATTCTTGATATGTCTAAAACAAGGAGTTCTCCTTTTTTGGTAGCATTATTGATTTTGCAAAATAAATTATTAAGATTAAGAAAGATAATGTGTATCCCCTTATTTACAGGTTTATTGTCTTGGCATTAACTCCGTCACTTGCCACTGCTATAATGGAGAGAGTATTTTCTAAAATGAAGATTGTTAAAATGGGTGATGACTGGCTCAATAATTATCCAGTATCATATATTGAGAAAGAAATATTTAACTTCATTTCAAATGAAGCTGTAATGCAACAATATCATAAAATGACAAATAGAATGCAAAACTTGTAACTTTTTATTTATCAATTATAATGTAATATAAGAATTTATTTTAAATCTTATCTTATCTTATATATATATATATATTTATTATTTTTTTAATAAATTTGATCGTCCTAAAGATTAAAGCTAACTCCATCCTTAGGAGTGAATCATGAATCGTGCATGTGGCCAGATTGGTCCTCATGAAAAACCCAACCAAACATTAAACTAGTGGGAACAGGTTTGAACCACCAGTTCAACCGGTGAATTGAATCTTGATTTTTAAGATCCAACTGGTTCAATGCATAATTTTTTTTAAGTAATTTAATTTAATAAAAATATTTAATTAAATATCAAATAAATTTAAATATAATATATTCAATAAACTCCAAAAATTATACACTAAACATTAATTAATCAAACCAACATGGTTCCACTTCCCTATGTGGGAAAATTATTAGGTCTGGTCATCGGACGTAGAGATAGGTCCGGACACCAATTTAAAAATTCATTTAAATTTAAATTATAAAAATTGTTCTTTTTTCTTTTTATAATTTTTTTAGTATTACATTTATATTTTTGCATGTTAATTATACCATTATTATTTCATATATATGATTTATAGGTATAATTTATATTAAAATTCTAACATAAATTAGTAATGATTTATATTAAATTATATACTTATATGTAAATTAAATTTATATTAAAATAATATTATTATTTATTACGTCTTCCGATTGAACTCTGGTGGAACCAGCTGAACCGAAAACGTCTCCTTCTTCCAGTTCTTTGTTTGGTCCGATTTTCACAACCTTATTTTTTACACCATCTTGCATTTTTTCCTAAAAGAATATTGTTTATTACCATTAATTTTGTTTTGTTTGTTCTAATTATTCATGAACAAGCTTTCTTATAAGAATAATTATAGCCCATTTGTTTGTGATGAGCTCATTTGGCAGTTTGTGCTTGTTTGATAGTTCAAAGCCCCTTACTAGACAAAAAATAATCACTATATATGCTTGTTTGGTAATTCAAAATAATAGCTAGAAATGTTTCTGAATATATTAACTTAAAAACAACAGAATTTTTTTTAATATTTTATTTAATTTTTAAAAATTCTAATATATTTTAAATAAAAATATCTTAAATTTTACTAAATAGTCAAATCAATTCGACCACAAGCCATTTGTGGTGCTGTCCTTACGGACTGACGATTCAGCTTGCCCACTTGGACCCTGATACAGCTCGTCATGCGTGGTAAGAGAAAAAAAATATTTAAAAGAAGCTCGCTGCCCCTTTCCTGATTGATTGAAGAAGAGGACGAAACTGGTTCGATAAACTGATCGAAGATGAAGAGGGTGAAACTGGTTCGATACCGAAGACGGTGAAAGGAGGGCGTCTGGCGAGGAAGACTTGCAATCGGAGCTGCTTTCTCGACTGACTTCAGATCTCTCTTTCCTGTCCTTTTCGAGAGACGGGGGCATCATTGTCTCTCTCTCTTTTGCGCATGGCCTGGCCGCTGGGAATAGGTATAGGTAGCTATAGGAGTTGATTGGTGGGTGTGGCTAGCACATGGATTTGTAGATGAGAAGGGGGATGGAGGGCGGCGGCCGATTGGAGGGCGGAGATGCTGGTGGCCGTCGCTTTTCCCTGGACCGTAGCAACCTCAGAGTGCTTCTCTGCGACAAGGATCCTAAGAGCTCCCAAGAGGTTCTTCGGCTTCTCAACAACTGCTCCTACCAAGGTATGTATCTCTATCGATATATGATAGGATCACTCGGTGTTTTTCTTGCAGTCCTCATCCGGTTATTCTCGTACACAAGCTTTTGAAGCTATGATACCAAGCTGTTTAACTTGAGCATTCCGTAACATGAATCCTTCTAATCTTCTTAATTCTTGTTCGCACTTTCTTCAGAATTCTATAGATGAATTTACAAATCGATTGTGTTACCATGATTAAATTTCATGAATGAAGGTGAAGGTAAATGACTTTTCATTTGATTAGACTCTGGATGCAATTAGGATAACTTTGGAAATTGCTTGATTTGACACAAAAATGATATCTTGTTTCTTTATCTGCCTTTAACTTTTTGACTTTTCTTTTTCTTTAGTTTCATTATCTTTTCTTATCCAATCCGATTATTTCATCATTACTTGGATAATTGGCACAGACAAGACGGAAGCACCCAGTCTGAGTAACAAGAGAAAACGGAGAAATTATTCTGTGTCGGCCAACTCCAAACTTGTCCGGACTCCAATTAAATTAATACACATGAAATTTTTATGACCCCATGATCCAATCCAGCCCATTTATGAAAAATTTTGAAATCACGTCGGCCCATTCATTTTTTATGTTTTTGAAAAAGAAACCCACGAAAGCTCTCAAATATTTAGGTTTTTTGCATAATAAAATTTTTGGCACCTCTTGAGAAAGAAAAAATGCGGAAGAGACGATGAAGATTGGTTTGGAAGAGGATATTGCATTCTTTGAGCTGATGATATGCCCACTGGATGTGGAAATCGAAAGGCGTTATCCAAATGTCCAAGAAGAGGAAGACTTGAAGTTGAAAAAACTAGAGCCGCGAGGGTTCAAGGGGGCAGTGCCCCCTGGCGGGGTTCTACCTGCCCGACAAGTTGTGGGGTCAAGGGGCAACACCCCTGCGGGGGTATCCAGGGGTAGCTCCAGGAAAAATAAATCATTATACACAATAAAGATTGCTCTGATTGCTAGGCTCTTGGATGGCCTGCCACCTTCCTTCCATTTTATGGAAAGGTCATTCCTCTGATTAGAAGGTGCATAGCAATAGAGCTTTTGGGCCAAGCAAGTTGAAAAAGTCATGTTTGAAGGCTAGATAGGAGCCTTAGGAACCTACCAATTAGGCTTTCACTTTATAATATTAATGCAGTACATAGTAGTACACAACAACAATACACAACATTCATGCAGTACACGTACAACAACAATACACAACAGCACACAACATCAATACACAACGGTCCACAACAGTATACAACATCAAAATGAATAAAAACATCACCTAAATGAAAGATAAAAAATGCATAATAATTACATCTAAGAGAATAAATGAGCGTCCAAAAAATTGTTATTTTACATAGTTGATTTACAGAAGTATACGTTTTCGCAGCATTCGACATATAAATTTTTTAAGAATACATTCTAAGTGAATGTGTGTGAAACATCACAAAAAATACATAAATCATTGTTGCCTAGTTTATAAATTTCTCGTTGAAGTATTTGGGCTTGTTTGAAAACTTGATATGCTTTGAAGGTGAACACAGTTCTATTGTATTTGCTTTTACATCATATTTCTCTATTGAAAAACTAAGCTCTATAAAATGTATTTTGCCTCATAATATACATTGAAAGGAAATTATTAGGTAAGTAAAATACACTTTACTCTTAAGTTTTTTTCTTCTTTTCCAATGGCTCTGCAGAGAATGTGATGTCCTTCAAACCAATCTCCATCTTCATCATTTGTTTCTCGTTTTTTTTTTCTCAATAGGCACCAAAAGGTTTATTCAGCAAAAATCCTAAATATTTGAGAGCTTTCAAGGGTTTCTTTTTTAAAAACATAAAAAATGAGTGAGCTGCCGCGATTTCAAAATTTTCATAGCTGGGTTGGTTTGGGTCGTCGAGTCTTAAGAAATCAGCATGTCTTAATACATAGAGCTACATCCGGAGTCTGCACAGAATAATTTCCTAATTAACAAAGAGAAATAGTGATACGCCTTAGGTTTCACAAATTAGGGTTTGCCCTAATTTTCCTTCAAGATGAAATTTCTCCTCCAAATCCAAGAAAAAATCAACACAAGAGGGATGAGAGGAAGAACAAGAACATTTGCATTCAAAATCCAAGAGAAACAAGATACAATTTGTCCACTTCGAGAAGGACAAGGTCTCCCACTACAAACCCTAGAAAAACAAGAGAAAGAAACTAAGGAGGCTAAGAGAAAACTCAAATCTTGCATAACCCTAGAAATCTCCCTCTATTCCTTACTTAAAGCAAGCCAAAAGACCAACAAAACCCACTAGTGGGCTGCCCAAAATGAACCGCCCAGCTCAGGGCAGACCCGAGCCAAACCGGTCCAGGATTGGACCGGTTCCGCTCAAGGCCGAACCGTCCCGCCGCTCCGTCGCGTCCCGCGCTCCCCTTCGGCTAGCCGACTGGCGTGGCATTCCCCCACGCGGCTTTCGCTCGCCTGCGGGTGCCATCCCTCCCTCTGCGACCGGGAGGCGGATCGCATCAAATAGCTCCTTGGTATTTTTCGGTACAAATTATACCTTATGCAAAATAGTGATTATTTGTCGAGCAGAGCTCAAAAGATTTCCTCCACACATGCTTAGTATTTTACTCTACATTGACATAACATAGGAACAACATGGTGCAATTCATGGTAAAAATACTTGGCGCATAAAATAGCTTTCACACCTGATAATCTCCTAAATTAATAGAAGGGTGGGCGTTTGTGGGGGAGATATCATGATGTAGTATGCAATGTTTGTTGACTCTGTTAATCATGAATATGATACAGGTTGTGAGATATGATTATTGGCACATAAATAATATAATAAGTCTTAACCTTGTCTGAACAACTATTTTGGATTGACTTGATAAATTTTCATTTTTCATTCATCTCTATTGAGTATTGTGTAACCTATTCCATGCATTATTTTGCCTTTCTAATTAAGCTCATTACTTTGCCTTTCTAATTCTTCAATATTTTGTGTACCTATTCTAAATTCTAATGGATGCATTTTCTACCCTTCATTATAAATGTTTAAACCACTTAGACTATTTTTCATTCCTTTATCTTGAAAATATTCTACTCTCACCATACCTTTAATATAATCATTTCTTAGTTTATTTTTTTTTTTAGTTTTACCACACATCTATTTTATTGTTCTTCTTTTTTGCTCAATTTTATTATCAATAACTTTTTTATTACTCAATACGTAGATGTAATTGAAGTTTTATAAATTTTTCATTGAATCTTCATAATATTCTCTTATTGTAGAGCACTCGATCACTTCTGCATTATAATCACCTAGTATTGGGTCGTATAAGAGATCCAATATACAAACCTATCACCAATATCCATTTTTTAAAAGCTTTGAACTCTCTGCAAAAATTCTCTATATAAACATGAAGAAGTGCTCATTTATGGTGACTTTAGTTATTTTCCTTAGCTTATAGTATCATGTGAAGGTGTCTAAACTGATTCAGAAAAGGTTAGGTCATTAGGTAATGGTAGTGCAAATCTCTATCTATAACTGTATACCTTGCATGGATTAACCACATTTCACCCGAGGTTTAATTGAGGCTTTAATAATATTATGACCCTTATCACCTAATTCCTAATGTGTGAATCACTGAATTTATATGAACCTCGACTACCTCAAGAACATTTGTCAAAATCAAGAAGCTGTTGATTAGTCTACATTTATTGATTTTCTTGTTTTCTTGACATCAATAAGGCCTTTAAGGTTCTAATGGTGTCTTTAGAATTAGCATTAGAGGAGTCCTTAGACAAGAACATCCAATTACTTTCTTTAGAAAGAAACTAAATGCATGTGTCAACATTATTCGATCTCTGATTGTGAATTTTCTGCGATAGTGTGAGCACTTTTCTATTCAAATCATGAAGCTCTCAAATATTTAAATGCTTAGATGAAATTGAGTTCCCAACTCAAATGGTTACAATTTTTGCAATAGTACACTTCTGTCCTCAAACATGAGTTTTGTGTTGACAAAACACGCGTAGTATAAGTTTTAGTTTTTACACACCATTTGTATAAATGTTGTTAGATTTGAAAAGATATCTCAACTATCCAGCTTTGTCCTTTTCCTCACTTTTTCTGGCATTTCTTATTTCTTAAATGTCCGATCTGGTATTCTAAATCATATGAGCACTAACCTATTTAATATCTTCTAAAATAACTTCGCTTTGCTTTGTTGTTGGTGTTGCATTCAGAAAGTCTATAATCTTGCAGCATGATGCATAGAAATTTTACCATCATTGGTTTTGTAGCCAATCCGGTGTGAGTGGTGATTTAATCTGATCTAGGTTTTTCTTGTCGCCACATTCCCAATTGTTCTTATTATACTTCTTGTGAATTTATATTTTTTTCTTGCCAATTCTCGGAATTCGATTCCACAATCTTGGCAATAACTTTAACAATTTTTACCAAGTTGCCGCCCACAAGGGTTCTTAACTAATGCATGCTCTCAGACTTACAGTGCACTTTTGTGAATCTGTTATATTGCAGTGACAACTGTGAGGACTGCTAGACAAGTAATTGATATGCTTACTAATGGAAATGAAATTGATATTGTACTTTGTGAAGTTGACCTTCCTATAGCCGAAGGATTGAAAATGTTGAAATGCATATCCAGGAAAAAGGATTTGATGCGTATTCCTATTATTAGTAAGCATTTTTTGTACAATGAATTGCTTGATTTTTTTTTTTTTTTAATTCTTTGTTTATGATGTGTGTTACACCATAGTGATGTCTTCTCGAGATGAGGTTTCAGTCGTTGCGAGGTGCCTGAGATTGGGCGCAGCTGACTATCTTGTGAAGCCTCTGCGTACTAATGAGTTATTGAACTTGTGGACGCACTCATGGAGAAGAAGGCACATGGTATTAAAAAACTTGAATTTCTTATAGTGCATTGCTTCTCATATCCCCTCTACGCTGACTCTGCTTCAGCATTGGCCCCTGCGTGGCATGTCATAAGGAACTATATTCATCATGTCTATGTAAAAGGTGTATATTGCATTTAGAAAAATTATTATGTGCGGGTCCGGATTCGTCCGGAGACCAATAAAAATGCACCACGTAGCCCCAAAAATTGTACCGCACTCGGTACCGAGTGCGGAACCGGACGGTTCTCCCGTCCGGTATCCGCACAGAATAATCGCTCTTGCATTTGACAATGGTGAAACATGACAAGCCACAAAGGGACCAAGCCTATGACTAGATCTTGTATTTTATTGCCTTATCTTGACAGCTTGGGCAGGCAGAGAAGGATTATTTTAACCAGAGCATTGGAATGATATTCTCAGACCATAGTGATGCCAATACTAATAGCACTACTTTCCTCTCAGAGGACACTGATGACAAGATTAGGACTAGACACCAGGAAGTGACTCTATTAGATCAGAAGGATCATGAGGTAAAATTTAAATCGCTTTTGGTACAACGACAAAAATTTCTGGCAGTATAGGTTCTTTAACTTGTATCATTTTTATGGCGTTGAGAAAAAAATTTTGCTCAGCCTTTTACTAAATACTTTCTTATTGGAAATATAATGTAGCTTGACCCTCAACATGAAAGTCGGCTATTTTCTTCGGCTTTATTTGGAACAGCTTTCTTATTGCTTCTTAAAACAGCTTTTTAATGGAAAAAATAATTTTTTTCAACTAGAAAGCTGCTTTAGGAATAAGTAATAAAGCCGCCCAAACGAAGCTTAATTGATGAATCAAGTTTTCCATTTTTTTTATCAATGTCTCCAGTTTGATGAATCTCGTGCGGAATCTGATCAAAACATTTTATCAGAGGATAATGCTCTGCAGCATTCTAATCATCCTGGTAAGCATTTTGAAGCTTTGTCTGCTTGATGGATCTTTTTTTTCTTTTTTTTTCATACGGTTATCTTAAAGAACAATAGTATACCAGTTTCCTCAGGAAAAATACTTTCATGGCCTACGAAGATGGATCTAAAAATCGGTCAGTCTTCTGCCTTTATTACTTATGTCAAGTCAAGAGCTCCAACTAGCCATCTAGATCGGGATGCTACTCCACCTGGCCTTTTGAATGGAAAGGAAAATCTTCTTGTTAGAGGCAACATTGAAAGCCACTTTCTGGAAAATTTTGTCCCAAGTAACGAGGACGTTTGCAATAGAAGTATGTTACAAGATCCCGAGGAATTACCCGTTATTGTACGTCACGCTTCTCCCTGTAAACATTTACTTCCAAGAACTGAGGGACAAATAGATGTTCTTGGAATGCAACCAATGTTCCATGTACCATTTTATCTCCATGGACATCCTTCATCCATGCAAGGGGTTCAGGGAACACTGTATGATGTACCTCAGTCTCATCATTCTCCTATGATGCAGCATTTTGCTTACTATCCTGTTCCCATTAGTTTGCCTTCGGGGCATAGGCCTCTGACGCATCTGTACTCATCCTCTACTAGTTCACATATGCCACAGTCAACAAATGGTCTTGCTGAAAGGCGGGCAGCAGCCCTTAAGAAGTTTAAGCAAAAAAAGAAGGAACGGTGTTACGATAAGAAGATCAGATATATAAACCGTAAGCGGCTTGCTGAGAAAAGACCAAGAGTGCGAGGGCAGTTTGTTCGGCAGGTGAATGACGTTGATGTTCAACTAAATGATTCTCCGGGTATGAATGATTATGATTCTGATGAGGAAGAAGATGAACCTTTATCCAGGGAATATGAACTTGATTCTTCTCCAGAGCATGATACTTATTGAGTGTTGAACATTTAAATATGTTTAGCTTACAGACAGGTAATTGGTATTTATTTAAAAGCATTACCAAACGCCTCATTTTTTACCAGTTTGGGGAAAAAGCATACAGCTTATTAATGATGGTTGCATGGTGTTCTTTAATAAGCTCTTCAGTAGTCCGTGTTAGTCCATGACAACAATTTCTTAGTTGAATATGTAGCATATTATTGAATTTTCATTACACACACGAGTGGCTTTGAGTATCACTATCATATTTTAAGACTAGCACACTTTTGACTAGTAAAGTGGTGACTCTGGCGTTACTTGTACCATTATCAATTCTCAAGTTTTTAATTTTTTGTTCGAATTTAAGAGTTTGAATTTTATTTAGGTTTGTTGCAACCTAGAAAAATTGTAGCGGTAGAGAAATAGAGTTTTGCGTCCTAATTTTGCTTGAATGTCTAAGACATAATGCCAAAGATTTTCTACATGGAAAACTCAAAGAAGGAAAAAAATATAGGATCTTGTCTACTTTAAATGATTTCACTATATATGTTGGAATTATAAATTTTGGCCAGTCCCTTAGTTTGGAGATGGTAAATTTTCAAGAGTTTGGAGAGTTGACGGAAAATATGGTGGTCCTGTTTGGATTTTTAAGGTCGAGTACCCACGAGTCTAATTATGATGGTTGTGCGGCGAATGTATAACGGTTGCTATTGGGCTGTAGGGATGTTCGACACTAGTATTTGGTAGATGAAAAGTTCAACGGTGGCAGTCAGTCAATGAAAGTTTCAACCAGTGCGGTCAGCCGTCGGAGGTTTGACGGTGACATCCAAGTGGTGGAGGTCTGATAGTGGCAGTTAGTCAATGGAAAGTCTGACACAGCAGTTTGGTGACTGAATTCTGACAACGACGGCTCGTGTTGCAGAGATCGGACAATGTCGGTCGAGTAGCATAAGGTCCAATGGCGGTCATTGGACAACGTAGGTCAGACGATAAATAGCCTGCGAGAAGTCAGGTGACGACGGTCGGGCAATTGAGGTTTGGTGGCGATGGTCGACCTACGAAAGTCAAGCATTGATGGTTAGTTAGTGAAAGTTCGACAACAAAAATTAGCTAGCGAAAGGTCGATGGTGGCGATTGAGCAACAAAGGTTCGTCGATGACGGTCATCCTCGCTGGCAATGGCACTCAAGTGGAGCTTCCGAATTCTTCAAGCTTTTCAGTCCTCATGAATCTCTGGCCAAACATACCTCTCATGTAGGGAATGGAGGCATATTTATAAATTTTTGGGAGTGGCATGTTCTGTAAATATGTAGAAAATCTAGATCACTCTATCAGATGGTTTGTATTAATCCCCTTAATAATAACGCATTCATTCAATAGTTAAGTGCCTTAAGCGATCTTGGGCTCGTTGGATTCGTCTTGTACGCTCGATTCAATTATAAGAATGTCAATTTTAGAGATAATTTGATCATCCAATTAATATTCAAAATTTTAAATTATGCTTCTAATGCTTGATATGGGATCATTCGGGCTCAGATTGGATCATTTTTGGTGGCGTAACTATCATTGGATTCTTCTTGTCGAGACATTTTGTTCGACTATAAGTTTGTAGAAATTAGAGTTCGGATGATCTTGAATTTAAGTTTTGATATATCACCAAAAAAATTATCTTGATCGGGCACGAATCTCGAAGTATATTCAAGTCAGGAATTTCCAAAATTAAATCTAGAGTCATCCAAGCTTCGATTTCCTGGAACTTATAGTCGAACTGAATGTCTCGAGAAGATGAACCCAACGACACTAAATTCAACCCGATTCGAGCCCAAATGGGTCCAAATCCAAAACCTGAAGCGTGTTTGGAAGGCTCAAATCATAAATTGGATGGCCAAATGTAACATGCTTATAGTTGAATCGAGTGTCTCGACGAGACAAATCCAATGAGCCCAAGATTGCTTGATTCTGACATCATTTGGGCACTCAAATGCTTGATAAATGCTCCACGATCAAAGGAATCAATATAAGTCGTTCATTGAAACACTCCCAACATGTCATTCATCTTCTCTATATTTACAGAGCTTGCAACTTCCTAAAAAACTATAAATAAATAATATTCTTCTCATGGAAAGGATGGGAGGAAGTGGAGGAAGAAAAGAAGAGCTTTGAGGTTGAAGCTCCACCTCATCACCACCACCAACGAACTTTCGTCGACTACTGTCAAACTTTTACCTAGCTGTCGACTAACACCGAACTTCTTCCCTACCTTTGTCGCTTGACGGCTACAATCCTTCCAACCACCGTCACCCGCCAATTATTGTCCTTCCTATTACTATCGTCCGCTGACTACCGTCACTCCAACCATCGTCATCTGATGACTACGACCCTTCCAACCATTATCGCCCACCGGCTATGGCTCTTTTGACCACCGTAGCCTACTGACTACGATACTATTGAACAAACAAACATATCAACATTCTTTAAAGAACATTTGTTATGCTATTCTCCGACTATGTACTGTGCGATATATATATATATATATATATATATATATTGTATATTTGTTGCATTGAGCCAGCGCCTTCCTCCAATGATGGGAATCATTTGTAATCAACCATCAATAATAGTGGACTCATTTCAACTTGGCCAAGTCCCATGGTTTTTTCCCCTTTTCATCGGTTTTCACATAAAAATTCTGGTCTCTTGTGATTGATACATCCATCTCTTTTTTTTTTTGTTGAATTTTCGTATAAAACTAGGTCGTTAAACTTTATATATCTCTACAGCTGCGAATATTTCAGGACGCGACAAGTTTGAAAGTTTCAAATCCAAATATAACTCGAGATTCACATCTGATCAAGGCAATTTTCAATAATGTATAATAGTTGATGCTTGAATGTTAAATATTTTCTAGGCTTTCCATTTATTGCCATGAACTATTGGTGCTGTTAGACGATCTAAATTTTTACTTAGCTCCCACAAGTACTTGTATTCTACCTTTTTCCATTTATTTATTCATTCTGCTCGACTCTTTCTGGTTATAATTTATGTTTTCAAAGCCCTACTTCAAAAAATAAGTGATATGAACTCGTCCTTCTCTATTGAGAATTCAATATTCATGCTGTTTAAGCGGCATTGTATCATCAATGAATTAGGCAGGGAATTTCCCTCGTTAAAATGATTCTGCGAGCCCTTATGGCATCATTAGATAAGTTCATCTTTTGATATCTAACGCTGCTGTTGTCTGTTAAGTGCTTTTTCTATGTAGCTGTGCTGTTAACAGCACTATAAAGCTTGTCCTTCAGCTTGCTCTTTAGTAACAAGTGCTCAACATAAGGATGTGACGTAGCTCTTTTTGATCTGTTCGTTGAGAATTTCGACTATCAATTAAAAGATATTGGATTTGAAATCTTTGACCTAAAATGTTCAATAAAAAAAAAAGAGAAGGATGTGCGCCGTAGAGCTGCTATGCCAGCTTCAACTCAAAATCTCTTAATTGGTAGTCAAAATTCTCAACCAACAGATTAGTATGAGATGTGTAACACTCCTGGTGTTCACTTGAGTTATATAATTTGATTTATTTAAAATAAAATCTCGCCCTTTTTAAGTTTTTGTAGTGAGTAGTTGGTATTCTTGTTTATTTGCAGTGGTTTGGATTTGTTTTTCTTATTGCTATATTCATTTTGTCATCTTCTAATTGTTATTTGTATTTCCTAACTTACCTTTATCTGATTTTTTGTTCGGTTCTCCTACTCTTATTTGATCTTTTAACTACTTGCTGTTTTTGAAAACACAACTCCTCATGTTTCTGTCAACATACTGTTTTTTTAATAGTATAGTACTTCATATATATTTTCTTGTGAAAAGATGTTCCAGTGGAAAAATTCTTAAAGAGGGTTTTTTTTTTTTTTGAACAAAGCCCGTATATTAAAATCATGAATTACAAAAAGAACCAATGAACAACTTTAAGCCCAAAATACAAGTAAAAAAAGAGCATTAACAAAAAGCAAGGAGAAAGAAAAACAGGGCCTCAACATCGAAAAGTTATTACGTTCGGATGAAAAATTGGAAATTCTGAGAAATACCGAGCGATACCGAGTGTTGTACTGAGCACGGTACCGAGCACCCAAGTGACGTGGCGCCTTGTTATTGGTCTATGATTGCGTTCGGTGTTCGGACAAAATAATTACTCAACATCGAGAGCATCCAGGCAGATATGAGAGGATTGCAACGGGCCATTCAAGGGGAGAAGCTGAAAGGATGTCAGTTCCATACATCATTGTCCACATGGGGTAGGTGAAATTCCCAGTAATCTACCTCATCAAAAAAAAAAAAAAACACCAAAATCTTGGGTATTCCAGAACCCCCCATAGACCAAAATCATAATCTGAAGAACGATGGGAATGAAGACTGCAAAATCTCGTAATTTTCCCATCTCGACGTCTTAGCATGGATAGCCTTAATGATCTTACGAAGGGTTTTTCCCAAAAAAAAAAAATCTTACGAAGGGTTTTTCCCAAAAAAAAAAAATCTTACGAAGGGTACTCTGACAAGAAGAATTCTTCATGGCAAAACGTCTATGATTTTTTTCCCTCAAAATAAAGTAAACCGAGCAGCATAACACAAAAAAAAAAAAAAAAAAAAAAAAAAAAAAAAAAAAAAAAAAAAAAAAAAAAGAGAGAAAATAAACAAAAACAAAAAACCTTCTCAAATGATTTAAGCAGCTGATGATCTTGGAAAAATTCAAAACATCGAAGTAATGTAGGCCTGAATAAAAATTCCTGCAAGAGCGGTAAGAGGAGAGAAACCACTAGAAAAGAGAAATCACATTGAAAGAAAATGCGGTTGATATTATCAAAACCCGAGGAGCAAAGAGAGCAATTTCCAGCAACAAGAATGTTCCTTTTAGCTAAAACATCTGCAGTTTTTAATCCATCTCGAAATGCCATCCACACAAATGATGATAATTTGAGGGTAAAACGTTTATTTCAGACAAATTTGTGCCAAGAAATAGTCTAATAATCACTAAAGAAATGCATATAAAAAGTCTTGAAACCAGGTTTGTCAGACCCAATCCAGGCGATAGGAGATTGATCAAAGATAGGAATAGAGGAGATGCGTTGAGAAGCCAGAGGACCAAAATATTCAAGCAAATTCCAGGCACCCTTAGAAATGAACTCTTTAGCTTGAGGGTTATAAGCATGCGGAGGTTGAAAGAGTTCCAAGATAGCTACAACATTACACCAAGGGTCCAAGAACATCGAAAAATTACAATTATCTCTAGCCACATGAAATAAAATTTTATCCTTGATCATAGAAGCAGTGCAACATATAGATTTTCAAAATTTAGAAGACTTAGTAATAGGAGGCCTCCAAGGAGAGACATAGGAGGTCCTAATCCAATCAGTCACCACAGACTCATGAGTGAAAAGCCTCCAGATAAAAGAGCAAGCATAACCAAAATACAAGGATTCAATGCTAGGAATACCCAATCCACCAAATCATTTAGGCAAACATGTGTTTCTCCACGCAATGAGGTGTAATTTCTTCATAAAGGTGGAGCCATGAAACAAAAATTTGGAGCTAAGTTTATCAATCATTTTGCAATAAGTATTAGGTATAATGGCCCCCTCTGATCCAATACGCCGTGGTGTTTGCAATGGAGAACCTAAAAAATTGGAGCCTACCTGCAAAAGATAAAAATCTTACTTTTCAGCTAGCTAGTAGAGTAGAAATTCTACTTCAAGGCAGTAGAGAAGTTAGCCGTAACAGAATTTTTTGGTAGAATAGGAAGGCCAAGGTAGGTTTAGAGTGTTTTCAGCTTTGGCATACAACCCGAGATATGAGGTGAAAGCATTAGCTAATTGCTTGAGTATTATATGAAAAAAAAGAATAAAACATATCATTGTTATTAAATGTTAGAGGCAGTGAAGCAGCAAAGTGTTGTTGATGAGTGCTCAAAGGGATAGAAAGCATTAATAGCAAAATCTATATGATATTAAAGATAGGTATTTCATACACTAATAAAATTATACATATATAAAAGGCAGGAGAATTTTTTTTTAAAATAAAAGTAAATATTATTAAAATATAAATTTAATTTTACTTTATTGATATGATTAATTAATAATTTTTATCAGTAAATGGATAATTATAATTATACTCTCATTATTCACAAATATCGAATTTATAATCTCTTACTATTTAATAGGAGTTTTGAGAAGATATGAAGAGTTTTCATAATCTTTAAAGTTAGTAATTATACATAAATTTATATTAAAATATATAAATATTCTCCACGAATAACGGTACGAATTAAATAAAAATCAAAACTTTATGAATATTAAACAAATAAAATAAATAATAAAATTAACGAAAAAAAGTTGCAATAAAGACAAGTTCAAACAATATATAATTTTCTTAAGAGGATTATAAATGAGCCACCTCATTAACCGATTTGAGCTCGTAAAATTAAGCTCAGCTTTGAGTTGAGCAGCTTTGAGTTGAAACTCAATTAATTAATCAAAATTTAAGCTCAAGCTAACAATAATTTGAGCTTGGCTCAACTCATTTACAAACCTAGGAGACGAATTTTCATAGGTGAATCAATACTCAAAAAATTGTTGTATTGCCCTACATAGGATGTGTTATTTACCCTAGCAGAATAATCATTCTAATCGATGCAATTATAGAGCTATGCAAAATTCAACCTCAAGTCAACTTATGAATTACATAAGATTAACTAAGGTTTTGTTTGGGGCAATTTTTTTACTGCTTCTTAAAGCATCTTTCTAATACAAAATTTAAAAACTTTTTACTAGAAATCTGCTTTAAGAAGCAGTAAAAAAGTTGTCCCAAACGAATTCTCTCATCCAAACTTAATCCAATCAAAGCTAGATGCTAGCTTGTTTCTATTTGTTTTAAGCAAATTCATTGCTTGGTTTAATCTGAACTCAATCCAAACAAAAAACCAATCTAAATTTTACTTAAATTTTTATCTTTTTATGATGTTAGGCAACAACAAATTCAAAGACATGCACACAATTTAGCACAATTTGAGCCAAATATTAATTATTATTATACTTGGAGGCACCAACGAGTGAGAGAGAGTAATGCATAGAAGAAGCCAAAAAATATGAATACATAATGCATATAAATGATACATACATGTAAACCCTATACTCTTACATTTTATTCAATTTTAAGCTACCATGAATCAAATTCAGCTCAACTAAAGACTTCAATTCAAATATAATCCAGCTTAGCTCTATAACATGTACAAATACAAGATTAGCATTTTTAAACAAATTATATGAAAAAACACCAACAATTGAGTTATCATCATGAACATAATTCTCTTGAAAACATGGAAATAATCAATAATTTACATATTTAGATAGATGGTTTTCTTCATATGGTAAATGTGTTCAATCCAATGAAAGAAAAATGACCATTGGATAAATCAAGTTAGGTATATAAGATTGTAGTTATTATGATACCTGAAACATCTTAGGAGACTTCAGAAACTTTATTATAGTTCAGACAGCTTCCTCTTTTTTCTTATTCATTAAAAAATCTTCCTCCATAGAAAAGGTAGTTAAATATTTTGATAGGGTAGTGTTGGTGTTTGAAAAGAGGATTTGCCTTGCAAGGTCCAAAATAAATCTAAATTAAATTTCTTTGGGAAAATTGGGAATTAAATTTAAATTTCAATTGTGAAGTTGAATAGACCATTAGGGATAATATACTGCATCGAAAGGCGGAGATAAAATCTCCTAATAGGTTCAGACCCGAAATTGCAGATTTTTTCTTGAATGTCATAGCATGATTTAGGGGAGAACCATAAATGATCCCTAGGGGTCAAAAATGGAGTTCAATCAAATATCAGATTACGATAATCAAGAGAAAGAGATCGTTGGTTTCATATCTGAATTTATGTTAACACAATATATCTTTTCAAAGGAAGAATATATCATTTATTAGCAATCATTCGATTATGATGATGACTATCGTTATAAATTTGATTTCTTAAAAGAAATATTAATTGAGTTTTAAAAAATTGACGTGGGTTCTAAATCTCCTACGAGCGCAAGCCATCGTAGTTAATTAAATCGTAGAGAGGTTGAATTTCCTATGAATACTCTTGATTAAAATAACGACAGAAATTTTGTTTAGATATTTTTAAAGAGTGATATCAAGGGAAGTGAACCTATAATTTTAATTGGGAATGGATCAAATTAGAACATTTATTTTTGGAGCCAATTGAGAAAAGGTAGGAGACACTTAGAGATTTTGAAATAATTCATAAGTGCACCAACTTAATCTAAGTGTTGAGAATTAAATTTTGGATTGAGAATAATTTTAATTTGAATTGATTTTTTTATTAGATTTTGGATTATATTCTTGAATGTTGGGGTCTTATGATTTAGAATTTGCTTGGGATCCTAAATCTAAATTTGAACACTGGAGCACAGTAGTCCAAACCTAGCTAATGCAGTACAAAACTTGGACTTACCGCGACCTTGCTTAGGGAGCCAACTAACCACTTAGTCAATTTAAAATAATGAGTCTAATTAATTTTATGAAAGAGTGGTAGGGACATTGTTATTAAAGTTTTTGAGAATTAAGAGTGATGTCTAAAGTGGATCCTAATTAGTCTCTTAACTTATATATGGTGAAAATGCTTAAGACAAATGCAATTAAAATTTAGACTTTTTTTAATTTATTTATAATGTAATGAAAGCTGATTCACTTGATTAAATGCATAAAATGAGTAGGTAGTAGTTTAAAAAAAAGGCTCGAAAACATTTCTTCCTAGAGATTGCACAACATCCCCTTGACAGATTTGTACCCTCAAAGGCGGTGGTTTGTCAGAACCCGCAAGCGGGGAGGTGCCTAACAAGGAAGAAATGAAATTAGTATTATTATGTAGACTCCCAACGGTCCCGAGCTTACTTATTAGATCATTAGAATTTCTATGTTAGCTAAAAGTTTTAATTTGATTTAAGTAGAAAATTTTTTAAGCATACCCTCATGAGCCTCTATGTATCCAGGCTAAAATAAAAATGTCATACAATTGCCAAAAAAACTAGAAAAAGTAGGCAAAATTTTATACATTATCAAATCAACTCAAACACCACAATCAATAAAAGTAATTCTTTAAAGTAATGTCCGTAGGCAAATGCCCCATTTGTTACAACCCAACTTTATAGAAATTAAAAGTGACTGGGCACCACTAACCACATACCTGAATTCTAATCCTAAGACAGACACTAGTGACTTTGAGTGAGATACTCTCTGTCTTCAATTCCTTGATCTTCTTTTCTTCGGGCTCCTTGGATTCGTCGTACCTAGATACCCAAATAAAAAAGGAAACTCTCCCCCCACCCCCCTCCCAAGGGAAAGGTTATTATTTTCCCCTTTGGGTATTGAAATGATCCAAATTTGAGCTTCCAAATTGAAAAGGACTATCCCCCTAAGGGGTATCATTTCCTTCTTGGAATCCAACTTTGGATACATGTATCCGAACTCAAAGACACTTTCATAACTCAATACTTTGAATAAATTACATAAATATAAAAATAAAAATCTAGACTCTCCTGCAAGGTTATCCTAAGCATTTAAATGAAATAAATCACATCCTAAGTGAGAGTTCGAGGAGTTTGTTAGACCTTAAGGAATTTTCCCAAGGCACACTAATATGGAGGTAATACTATCACTTGCTACAAAAGCTAGTACACTTATCAAAAGTTATAAATATTATAATGATAGTATAATATATACAATGTAATATCAATCATAGATTTTCAACCAAGACGTAATATCCAAAAATATAATGCATAAAAATAAAGTGTAAAAAAGTAAAAATTAGAATAAGCACACCATATTTACAGTAGTTTGGTCAAATCATGACCTATGTCCACTCACCGGAGTCATCCTCTCCAAGTATTACACTAAATCTCTTAGTGTCTCTCCTTTAATCCCCACAACATGACAGACAAGCCCTTACAAACTCTCTTCCACCAACCCGGTATGGCAGAAGACCGTACTCCTTTCACACACAAAGAACCTTGACTCCTTTTAACCTTCCCTTAGTGAGGCAGTGAACTTAGAATCCTTTTCACCCTCCTGATGAGGCAGATAACCTAGAATCACTTTCATCTTCCTGGGTACGACGGAGTAGCTAGGTCTTTTAACACCAAAAAGATTATCTTCTTCCCAAAACTTCTCTCAAAACAAATCTTGAATACGATTATACTAAGATGCAAGCTTGCTGTATAAACCATATGAAACCCCCTCCACACTCCCTTGAAACCCACAAGGATCTTTTCCCTCTCAAACTCCACCCTTTCTTCTCTCCCTTTCAAGGCTATCTCTTCATGTTTTCTCCAAAACAATGAAGACTCAATGTATGCCAAAGACTCTTACAACGTCTTATGAGAAAGCTTAAATAAAGGGCTTCAAAAAACCTTTAAAAATTTAATTTAGCTGTCAAATATCATACAATATGATCGTAGGATCATCTAGTACGATGTGTAGAATTTGACATGTTAGTATTGTATGATCATAAGTATTAAAAGAATAAAATAATAAAAATTTAATCATATCTTAAAATTTTGGATCCCAAAACCTTACCTTTACACCTGATCTACTCAGCAGGACCTATATCTTTTTCCTAAAACTTTAAAAGAATAAAATAAGCTCAATTAGCTCAATAGACTCTTTTACCCCTGATAGATATTAAAACTCAATTTATATATGTTAAAAAAATTAATAAAAAAAAGCATAAAGGATTTCAGAATACATAAAGCACAAGTCAAACATAGATTTATCAGATATTGATATATATACCTGATCTCAGGCCCAACACTAACTTTTATAACCATATAATCACTTTCACAAAAATTTCCATATGCCACACAAAATACTTATTTTTAGAGATTTATTTGCATTTCACTTTCTCTTCCCGTCAAAATTTATACAGAAGTTCAAAGTTCACTAAAACATGACTCTGAATACCTCTTAACCTTATCACAAAAATATTAACATATAAAATGTCATGACTAGAATGTGCATGTCCCGATGCCTACTTATATCTCCACTTTTTCTTATATTTCCCTTTATGTTCCATACCTGCACACAATAGGTGGGGCTAGAATCCCTTCCACATCTACATCAGGTAAATGGGGTCATAAAGAGTACTTATAATATTACTTAACTTCCCACACCTGCTTCCAGCAAGTGGCCATAATCCCTCCAACATCTAGATCAAGTAGATGAGGTCAGAAGAGTACATCTAGGGCCCATTATAACATAACAAATAGTGCACTTTCCCATATATTAAAACATAACTCCTTCCATGCCAAGAATGCAGAATGCAAATGCAATGCCACAATACTGAATTTAAATGTTTGATGTAGTATACAGAAAATACATAACTACTAATAAAAGTCATCTTTCTTATAAAACAGAATGCTTACTGGACTTTTTCTTTTATAATTTTTACTTTCAAAGGAACTTTCATAAAAACATTTCAGGACTTTACATAACTACAATAAATGCTAAATTCTCTTCAATTCAACAATATGCTTAGAAATTCATACTGAAAAAATCAACCGTTAAAAACTCAATTGCATATAGCAAAATTGTTCATAATAAAGGACACAGTAATATACAAAAAATCAAACGGTGAAAACTTCATAAAATTCAAGAAAAATATTTTTTGTTCATAACTTTTAAGAAATTTATTAGAATTGAAATTAGAGACTAGGGTTTATGAGTCTACCTAGAACTCCACAATTTCCTGAATTGCGGGCACACAAATCCCGTACCTTGTCATCCAAATCCTTTCCCTCTCTTTTTTCTTTCCCTTCCTCCCCTCTCTTCTCTAGTAAGCCTAGGGTGGTTGGTGAATTAGCAAGTGAATTGAGATATGTTAATGTTAAAATTTTCATGATTTTAAACTAGCGGTGTGGCGCCCAAGTTCCCTAGTGCCATAACACTTTAGAGCGTTATGCCAAATTTCAGCATAACGTTCTAGCGAATCTTCTAGATTCTCCCAGAATATGCTCATATAAGACCCAATGTCGTGATGGTACTTTCTAGAGTTGCAACTGTAAAACCCTTAAAAAGCTGATTTTTTTTAGTGTTGTTAGTCCCGGACGAACTGGACTTAGTCCCAGACGAACTGAAGAAAATTGTGAAGAAATCTGCCAATTTCGTCTGTACGAACCTGGAATAGTCGGGACGAACCGTCAGGACGAACTGAACCCGAGAGCATCGTCTAGGGACGAAACAAATTGGAATTAATTTCGTCTATACGATCCGTGTCCAGAGGAGTTCGTCCCGGGACGATCTGGGCATCGACCTGGATGATCCTGCTTGATAAGTATCAGATTTGAGATATTTTGGAAATATTTTGAAGAGAGAGAAAGTGAAGGCAGGAGAGAGAAAGAGAAGGAAAGAAAGGGAAAGCTTGGTTTTGGAGCCCGCGGAGTGCTTTTCGTCCGACGACGCAGTTAGAAGATTTGCATGTCTCACAGTAAGGAATCCGAATCCTATTTCTGATTTCGAAGATTTCAAATTTTTGATATTTCTGTGCTCAGATTTGTGTTCCCGTTACCGAAAAATGAGTATAATTTTGCATTGACAAAAGTTTTACCACACAACTTTTGATATGTTTCTGATATGATATTTTTACACGATTTGAGTATTTTCTGGAAAGTTTTCGCCGGATATTTTGAGTTCTGTGCGATTTGAATCGAATAGAAAATAATATGGCTGTTGAAAATTACTGCTTCAGTACGAATAAAGTTTTGAAATATTGTTTTACATGATTTATAGTAATTTGATAATTTTCTGGAACTGTGCATTTTATGACTTCTGTCTACCATACGCTATTTTAAGAGATTTTCTAGATTTAGCTAAATTATGCTTATTGGTTGCCATGCATTGATAAGATAATGATGAATGTTGTTATATGATTGAAAGCACTGTTATATTACTGTGATACTACTGTGTGTATGAAAGACAAGTAAAGACTGGTTGAACCGTTGGTTGGAGACATGATACCTGTACAGGATGGTGGGCCGACGGGCTTTCCTTTAAATAATGGTTTGGTGTTATCCTCTACTGATCACGTGATTACTGAAGGGAGTCATAAGGAGATGAATACTGTGCCGACGGGCAAAGAGTGACGACTCTTTTTACTGAGCCAACAGATACAAGATTCAAGATACTGATACTGATACTATACTGAAAAACACCTTAATAGCCAGTACTTCTACTTGCTCTATATGATTATTATACTGAATTATATGTTTAGCAGTATTGTTACTGTTATTGATGGATTTATTGATACTGACGGATTTATTGTTATTGTATAGATTTATCGTCACTGTACGAATTTACTGTTAATGCATGATTTCACTGTTATAGCATGCTGTTCATGTCACTGGACTGTTACTGATACTGATATTGATACTAATGATTCACTGTACGGACATTATGCACGTGATATACTGAATAGTGACATGTGATTCACTGCACACGTGATATTGACTGTAAATGACGATTTTTATGGTATTGATTGATTCCAACTGTTTTAAATGTTATTATGATTTATTGACTGATTTGACTGATTTAATCGATATTAATGATATGAGGATTTCTTTAATGATATAGATTCAATGATTTCTATAGAGATTTGATGCAAGCACTGATTTATTAAGCTTTACATACCTTTAAACTGTTTACTGATTCTTCTGTGGATGTGGATTGAGGAGTTTACTGTTTCTTATTGATACTGTTTACGCACTGATTATCGTTTATGTACTGATTTCTGTATTTGCATTGATTCAATGATTATGTGTAACTAACAACTATGATTTGACTGATTGACATGCATATTATTTCTATACTGTGCTTTGATTTCAGTGGTAGGTATTAGGTGACCTGCTGGGCTTTTTGAAGCTCATTATATGTGGTTAATATTTTCATGTCAGGGCAAGGGAGCTGAAGATTGAGGTTGATCAGGAATCTTCCGATTTTTGTTCTTTTGGTTATAGTGATTATTTTGTACTCGGGAAATGATAGATTACATGTGATTAATTTGTAGATCATGAGTATTGTATATAAACTTTTGGGATATGAATAGAATTGTACATTGATGTTTTAACTTATTGATTTTGTTAGACTGTTTGTTATTGATTGAAGATTATAGATAGCTCTGGTAAATGATTGATGGTTTTAATGATTGATCGAAATTCTTTCCAAGTTAGATCTTGGGGCGTTACAAATTTTTGGTATCAGAGCAGTGTTATTGGAAGAATTGATTATTACCAGAGTTATAGGATTTGATTGAGAGTTGGGTAGAATGGGTAGTTCAAGTGCATCATTTTGCATACATAGTTGCATGTGTGTATCATTCCGTTTATACTGAACTGTGCATATGAAAAGGTAAATGGATAATCCAGAGTCGAGTGCACCAAATGAGCAACACAGTGCAGCTCCAGTACCTTCAGAAAGTATGATGCAGTTGGTTACTGCTATAGCGCAGGTAATGGGAGATGCACAGAGTAAGTTGGTTGGAAGTAAAGAAGAAGAAGTAGATAAGCATTTACAAACATTTCATAAGTTGAAGCCTCTGTTGTTCAAAGGAGTTTTGGGACCTCAGGCTGTTGAAGATTGGATAATAAGGATAGAAAAGATCTTTGACAGCATGCAGTGTCCGGAAAATTGAAAGGTGCCTTTGGCTGTGTTTTTATTTGAAGGAGAAGCGGAGAGATGGTGGATTGAACATCAGAGAGAGAAATTTCAGGGGAAGACAAATGCTGAGATCACCTGGGATGAGTTCACTATAGTGTTCTGGATGTGGTTTGTACCTCCGTTAGCTCGACGACAAATGCAAGAAGCTTTTATCAAATTGGAGCAAGGACGTAAGACTGTGATGTAGTACGATGCTGAGTTTACTGCACTTGCTAGGTACGCTTCTCATTTGATTCCTACTACTGAAGAAAAATGTTATAGATTTCTTCAAGGATTGAATAGAGAGCTGAGACATCCGCTAGTACCATTACGGATTCATGAGTTTTCTGAGTTGGTGGAATGGGCTAAATTGATAGAGATTGATTTGGCAGCACCAGCATCAAGATATGAAGTTACCAAGAGGAGTAGAGATGAACCGAGTAGAGAAAGAAATAGAGACAAGAAAAGCAATTATAGTGAGTCAAGGGGATCTGCATCGGTAGCATCTTCTGGCAGCTATAGCGAGTGCATTCACTGTGGTCGACGACATGCAGATGAGTGCTATTTGTTAACGGGATAATGTTTTCGTTGTGGACAGCAAGGACATAGAGTAGCAGATTGTCCTCAGAAAGGATTTGGAGGAAGAACTTATTCTAGTGCAGGACAGTCTGGACATACTGTAGGACAGAGGACTGTTAGTTCAAGAGCATATAGTGAAAGATCAATGAACATGATGAATGATAGAGCTGTCAGTGATAATTAGAGGGAGACTGTTGCTCCACGACCTACTGTACCTACTCCAGTAGTGCCACGTTTCTACAGTTTACAGTATTATGAAGATCAACAATGACCTCAAAGTTCTAATGGTAAGATGATTTGACTAATTGATTGATTGACATAGATCATGCATATTGAATGACATGTGATTGACTGAACTGGATGATTGTATGGTTTTTGACGAGTTTTGATTCTGATTCGATTTGATTTGAGTTTTGTTTGGATGGATTTATTTTGTATCGATTTTGCATTTGAACCCTTAAGGGAAATGTCGGGGATGACATTTTTCTTAAGGTGGGTAGATTGTAAAACCCTTAAAAAGCTGATTTTTTTTAGTGTTGTTAGTCCCGGACGAACTGGCCTTAGTCCCGGACTAACTGAAGAAAATTGTGAAGAAATCTGCCAATTTCGTCTGTACGAACTTGGAACAGTCGGGACGAACCGTCGGGACAAACTAAACCCGAGAGCATCGTCCAGGGATGAAACAAATTGGAATTAATTTTTTCTGTACGATCCGTGTCCAGAGGAGTTCGTCCCGGGACGATCTGGGCATCGTCCTGGACAATCTTGCTTGATAAGTATCGGATTTGAGATATTTTGGAAATATTTTGAAGAGAGAGAAAGTGAAGGCATGAGAGAGAAAGAGAAGGAAAGAAAGGGAAAGCTTGGTTTTGGAGCCCGCGGAGTGCTTTTCATCCGACGACGCAGTTAGAAGATTTATCTGTCTCGCAGTAAGGAATCTGAATCCTATTTCTAATTTCGAGTTTTTGATATTTCTGTGCTCAGATTTGTGTTTCCGTTATCGAAAAACGCGTATAATTTTGCATTGACAAAAGTTTTACCGCACAACTTTTGATATGTTTCTGATATGATATTTTTACACGATTTGAGTATTTTCTGGAAAGTTTTCGCCGGACATTTTGAGTTCTGTGCGGTTTGAATCGAATAGAAAATAATCTGGCTGTTGAAAATTACTGCTTCAGTGCGAATAAAGTTTTGAAATATTGTTTTACATGATTTATAGTAATTTGGTAATTTTCTGGAGCTGTTCATTTTACGACTTCTGTCTACTATACGATATTTTAAGGGATTTTCTAGATTGGGCTAAATTATGCTTATTGGTTGCCATGCATTGATAAGATAATGATGAATGTTGTTATATGATTGAAAGCACTGTTATATTACTGTGATACTACTTTGTGTATGAAAGACAGGTAAAGACTGGTTGAACCGTTGGTTGGAGACATGATACCTGTACAGGATGGTGGGCCAAATGGGCTTTTTTTAAATAATGGTTTGGTGTTATCCTCTACTGATCACGTGATTACTGAAGGGAGTCATAAGGAGATGAATACTGTGCCGAAGGGCAAAGAGTGACAACTCTTTTACTGAGCCAACGGATACAAGATTCAAGATACTGATACTGATACAAGACTGAAAAACATCTTAATAGCCAGTACTTCTACTTGCTCTATATGATTATTGTACTGAATTGTATGTTTAGCAGTATTGTTACTGCTATTAACGGATTTATTGATACTGACGGATTTATTGTTATTGTACGGATTTATCGTCACTGTACGGATTTACTGTTAATGCATGATTTCACTGTTATAGCATGTTGTTCATGTCATTGGACTATTACTGATACTTATATTGATACTACTGATTCACTGTACGGACATTATGCACGTGATATACTGAATAGTGATATGTGATTCACTGCACAAGTGATATTGACTATAAATGACGATTTTTATGGTATTGATTGATTCCAACTTTTTTAAATGTTATTATGATTTATTGACTGATTTAATCGATATTAATGATATGAGGATTTCTTTAATGATATAGATTCAATGATTTCTATAGAGATTTGACGCAAGCACTGATTTATTAAGCTTTATGGACCTTTAAATTGTTTATTGATTCTTATGTGGATGTGGATTGAGGAGTTTACTGTTTCTTATTGATACTGTTTACGCACTGATTATCGTTTCTATACTGATTTCCGTATCTGCATTGATTCAATGATCATGTGTAACTGACAGCTATGATTTGACTGATTGACATGCATATTATTTCTATACCGTGCTTTGATTTCAGTGGTAGGTATCAGGTGATCTGCTTGGCTTTTTGAAGCTTATTATTTGTGGTTAATATTTTTAGGTCAGGGCAAGGGAGCAGAAGATTGAGGTTAATCAGGAATCTTCTAGTTTTTGTTCTTTTGGTTATAGTGATTATTTTGTACTCAGGACATGATAGATTACATGTGATTAATGTGTAGATCATGAGTATTGTATATGAACTTTTGGGACATGAATAGAATTGTACATGGATGTTTTAACTTATTGATTTTGTTAGACTGTTTGTTATTGATTGAAGATTATAGATAGCTCTGGTAAATGATTGATGATTTTAATGATTGATCAAAATTCTTTCCAAGTTAGATCTTGGGGCGTTACATCAACGTTCGCCCAAACCTATTTATTTTGCCCAAAAATAATGAGCTCAGCGCTAGGGTGTCGTATCCTTTAGAGACTTGGCACCCATAGAACAAAAATTAAACTTAGATTTTCCACCTTTTCAACTCAAAATCTTGATTATTTTTTACTACATTCAATATTTTAAGACTCATAAGAACTAATTAACTTAAAATTAATGATTAGTTACCGAAAATTATTTGAATTTGATGATAGATATTACATTGCTAGTCCCACAGGTGATAAACACAAAATCTCACATCATGAAATTGCCTTCTCTCTACATACAATCAGTCATGTCAATGAGCCCTAAAAAATTCTCATAAAGAAATCATCTCCTTCTCACACGCTGCTGATCTTGTTAGTGAGCCCTAATGAGTTTCCATTTCAAAATAATCTTCTCCTCAAATGTCATTGGTTTTGTCCATGAACCCCAAGCATGCTGCATAGTTCGCTTCTCTTTACATGTAACATTCACACAAGATCCCTAAGTTAAAATTTGGTTCAACTAAGTTCAAACCAGGTTCACATTTGAATAAAATTTAAATTCTAACAAATGTCTCTTTTACGATAGTCTTCGATAAGTAGTTTACACTAAACAACAAGAGTAATTTGTTGTGAAATAAACTTTCAAGTATATTTCTCTTGAAAAAAACACAAGCTTATTTTTTCAATTTATGTTATTATAGTTATATAAAGTTAAAGTTCCCTTTACATGTATATCACAAAAACTCTTATGTTATGAATTACAATTATATATATATAATAACCCACTTGAATATTGCGAAGGCCAAATTTTCGGAAGCAGCATGGTTGACGTCGTTTTAGGGGGAGAAGCGTGATTGGGAGAAATTTTAAAAAAGAGCAAATTCGCCGAACCGTACGGCGCGCCGAACCTAATGGCGCATTCTAACAAAACAATTTGTTAAGGCTAAAAAAGATATCGTGTACCCCTTAGTTCACCGGCTTCTTATTTTAGCATTAACTTTGCCTTTTGCCACCGCTATAGTGGATAGAGCATTTTCAGCAATGAAAATTGTTAAACATAAATTGCGCAGTAAAATGGGTGATGATTTGCTCAACGACTATCTAGTTCTATATATTGAGAAAGAAGTTTTTGATTTGGTTCCAAATGAAGTTGTAATGCAACATTATCAAAAAATGCAAAATAGAATACAAATCTTGTAATTTTTATTGCAATATAATAGTTTGTTTGTATTTTGTTATATATATATATATTCGTTTTATAATTCCCCCCCCCCCCCCACCTAACATTTAACGCTGGT
>NW_021319199.1:364110-389893 GCF_001605985.2 Dendrobium catenatum
CTACTTAAATTTTTATCTTTTTCAGATGTTAGGCAACAACAAATTCAAAGACATGCACACAATTTAGCACAATTTGAGCCAAAGATTAATTATTATTATACTTGGAGGCACCAACGAGTGAGAGAGAGTAATGCATAGAAGAAGCCAAAAAATATGAATACATAATGCATATAAATGATACATACATGTAAACCCTATACTAGTACATTTCATTCAATTTTAAGCTACCATGAATCAAATTCAGCTCAACTAAAGACTTCAATTCAAATATAATCCAGCTTAGCTCTATAACATGTACAAATACAAGATTAGCATTTTTAAACAAATTGTATGATAAAACATCAACAATTGAGTTATCATCATGAACATAATTCTCTTGAAAACATGGAAATAATCAATAATTTACATATTTAGATAGATGATTTTTCTTCATATGGTAAATGTGTTCAATCCAATGAAAGAAAAAAGATTATTGGAGAAATCAAATTAGGTATGTAAGATTGTAGTTATTATGATACCTGAAACATCTTAGGAGACTTCAGAAACTCTATTATAGTTCAGACAACTTCCTCTTTTTTCTTATTCATTAAAAAATCTTCCTCCATAGAAAAGGTAGTTAAATATTTTGATAGGGTGGTGTTGGTGTTTGAAAAGAGGATTTGCCTTGCAAGGTCCAAAATAAATCTAAATTAAATTTCTTCGGGAAAATTCAGAATTAAATTTACATTTCAATTGTGAAGTTAAACAGACCATTAGGGATAATATACTGCCTCGGAAGGCCGAGATAATATAAGATTACAATAATCAAGAAAAAGAGATCGTTAGTTTCATATTTGAATTTATGTTAACACATGATATATCTTTTTGCAGGAAGAAGATATCATCTGTTAGCAATCATTCTATTATGATGATGATTATTGTTATAAATTTGATTTTTTAAAAGAAATATTAATATAGTTTTAAAAAATGACGTGGGTTCTAAATCTCCTACAAGCGCAAGCCCTCTTAGTTAATTAAATCATCGAGAGTTTGAATTCCCTATGAATATTGTTGATTAAAATAACGACAAAATTTTTGTTTAGAGATTTTCAAAAAAGGGATATCAAGGGAAGTGAACCTAGAATTTGAGCTGGGAATGGGTCAAATTAGAACACTTATTTTTAGAGTCAATAGAGGAAAGGTAGGAGACACTTAGAGATTCTGAAATAATTCAGGAGTGCCCCAACTTAATCAAGTGTTGGGCTTTAAATTTTGGAATGATAATAATTTTAATTTGAATTGATTATTTTATTAGATTTTGGATTATATTCCTTACTATTGGGGTCTCATGATTCAAAATCCGCCCCAGATCATAAATCTAAATTTAGACACTAGAGCACAAAAGTCCGAACCTACCTAATGCAGTGTAAAACTTGGACTTACCCCGGGCTGAATTGGGAGCCAGCTAATCACTTAGTCGATTTAAATCCATGATTCTAATCATTTTTTATGAAAGAGTTGTAGGGACATTATTATTAAAGTTTTGAGAATTAGGACTAACGTCTAGAGTGGATCCTAATTAGTCCCTTGACTTATATAGGGTGAAAATGCTTAAGACAAATTCAATTAAAATTTAGACTCTTTTAATTGATTTCTAATATAATGAAAGCTGATCGACTTGATTAAATGCATAAAATGAGTATTTAGCAGTTTTAAAAAAGGCTTGAAAATATTTTTTCCTAGAGATTGCACAACATCCCTTTGACAGATTTGTATCCTCAAAGGCTAGGTGGTCTATCAGAACCTGCAAGCGGGGAGGTGCCTAACAAGGAAGAGAAGAAGCTAGTATTATTATGTAGACTCCTAATGGTCCCGAGCTTACTTTTTAGATTGTTTTAATTTCTATGTGAGCTAAAGTTTTAATTTGATTTAAGTAGAAAAGTTTTTAAGTGTACCCTCACGGGTCTCAGTGTATCCAAGTTAAAATAAAAATGACATACAATCACCAAAAAAACTAGGAAAAGTAGGCAAATTCCTATACATTATCAAATCAACTCAAACACCTCAATCAATAAAAGTAATTGCTTATACTGATGTTTGTTGAAAAATGCCCCATTTATTACAACCCATATTTACAGAAATTAAAAGTGGCCGGGTGTTGACATCGATTTTCATATGAGTGCCTTCGAGGGGCTTCGATCAAGTTAATTGAACCTCATCGAGCCTAATTTGAGCTCAGGCCGAGTTGATTTGAATTGAATTAGACGCGATAAGGTATAATTGAACTTGATTGACTTGATGGAGCCTCGTCAAGTTTGATTCGACTCGAATTAATACCGATTTGGGCCCAATTTCATAAAAAAAATTTAATTGAAATAAATTAGGAAGAAATTTACTCGAGTTAAGTCGAATTGACCCTGATTCAGACTCAAATCAAGCACCTTTTAGCCACATGAATTCGACAATGTTGAGATAGTTGCAATTTAGTTCTTGATTGTTAATATTCTTACAACATTTATATTTTAATGATTCCAAATATTATTATTTTGATTACAATTTCTCCTAACATATTTTAGAATGCATTTTCTTTTGTTGTTTGTGTGCATTAACGTTTCAGGTAAATCATACTCCGGATTGTTGAAGACTTCAAATCAGATCAATTTTGGACTTATTGTAATTGAAGTATATATTTTTTATTTTATTAAATCTGAGAGAGTGTGGTTGTAATTGAGTAACTGTGCACACACACTAGAGGAAAGTTTAAAAACTAAAATTTTTAAACTGATCGTACTGTATGATGCCTTTTCATACGGGACGATCTGATAAGTTATTTTCCTCTGCGAGCATTGAAACGAACAGAAAGAAGAAAATTTTTCTAAGCATGAATCGTACTGTACGATATACCAATCATAAGTACGTCGTCCATGGTACGAATTGGATGGGTCCCTTTTCGTTCAGACGAATCTAAAAAATTTCTGAATTTTTCATACCGTACGATGTCGTCATCGTACGTACACCATCCAGGATACGAATTGGACGAGTCCATTTTCATCCAGACGAACTTGAAAATTTTCTGAATGTATAGTACCGTACGATGTCGTCATCATACGTACATTGTCTAGGGTACAAATTGGATGGGTCTCTTTTCGTCCCGATGAACTTGAAATTTTTTGTAACTGATCATATTGCACGATGTCATCATTATACGTACGCCATACAGGATACGAAATTGTGGGGTCCCTCTTCATCCCGATGAAGATAAAAAATTTTCTAACTGTTCGTGCAGTATAAACTTGGTTCATACTGGATGATCAGCGTGTACGAACTTGTTTTGTACCGATTCACATGAGGTTCATATACAATAGTTTTTAAATTGTTCATACGTACGAACATACGATCGTACTGTATGCTTGTGTACACTAAAAATGGGAAATTTTAGTTTTCTATATAGTTGTTTATATCTTTGATATAAAAAGTCCTCAAAAATTGACGTGAAAAAGTCTTATCTTCATGATTTTTCAAGAGCAATTGAAAGAGAGAGTGTGAGAGAGTGTTTGTGAGAGATTTCTTTTAACTGGAGTGTGAAGTGTTCAAAGGTTACTCAAAGGTAAGTATCTCTTTATAATTTCAGTTATCACTCTTCTTCTTGTCTTTCTAGTTGCTTGTGAGAAGATCTGGTACTCTGCCAACAATTAGAGGGGGTGAAAGGACATCGGTTCTCTGTCGACACTTAGAGAGTGTGAACAAACAACGATTCTCTGTCTACACTTAGAGGGTGTGAAAGGATGACGGTTCTCTAACGCACTGGGGATTGGTGGAAGAGAGGTTTATGTAAAGGCTTCTCCACCTTTGCTTTGAGGGCAAAAGGAGAGTCATTTTGGTAATAGTGGAATACTTGAAGAGGGATTCTTCAAGGAGTTGATATAGGTCATATTTGACCGAACCACTATAAATTTTATGTCTTTTAATTTCCGTATTTATTTACTGCAAGTTATTTGATGTGATTGAAAAGTTCATTTTGAAATTTTAATTAACTTGCTATGAGTTTTAAATACTATTTTATATTTAAAAATATAAGAAAAATTTTAAATTACCAATTCACCCCCTCCTCTTAGTTAGCCTTGGAATAATAGCTTAGGTTTAACAACCTATAAGGAATCAACAAGTAGTAATTTAGCTTGATTTCAAAACTATAAGTTTAGACTAATTTTTTGAAAAATCAGAATGGCCACTTTTGGAAATCGAAACACACCTTAAGGGCATTTGATAACTAGACCTCCATTATTTGATAATATCCCTTTCAATTTTTGGAAAACACGAATGTCTACTTTTCTGCAATCACTTGATTATCGCATGTGAATTTTAGTTCAAGAAGGGTACACTAGGCCTACTAGACTTGTAGATGGCATTAGAGTTGAAACACAATTAAATACTAAATATTTAAACAAATTCTTTTGTGCACCTTTGTTAGAAGATTACATACAGATTTTCACTTGCAAATGTTGAAAGGATATATGGGATAAACTTTGTATTACTTATGAAAGGACCAGTGAACTAATGTAATCTAGATTAATCATCTTGTTACATGAATATGAATTATTTTACATGAAATCAAATGAATCTATTTCTGACATGTATACAAAATTTATTCATATAATCACTTCTTTGCATGCATTAGGTAGGGAACTAACGAATATTGAAATGGTTAATAAAATTCTTTATTGTTTGCATACTACTTATAATGCTAAAATAACTATGATTATAGAGTCTAAGGATTTAAATGTCTACTCTATTGATAATCTTCTTGGATTACTAATTTCTTACGAGCAAGGACTGAGTCAAGGAAAGATTGATGCAGGAGAACAGTGAAAGGAGAAGAACATTACACTTAAAGTGGAGGAATCGGAGAGTGAACAGTCACTACCTGAGGACAAGGATGATATTGCTTAGATGACAAAGGCAATTTAGGAGTTTTCTTAGGAAGCATAGGAGACACCAGCAGTGGAACAAAGGTAAGTTTCAAAAAATAATGTTAAAATTTCTAATGATGTGATTTGTTATGAATGTAGGAAATCTGGACATGTGAAATTTGAGTTCCCCAATCTCAAAGTCACTCCTAGCAAGGAGAAGGTAGAAGAGAAAGCAAATAGAAGGAATGGCAAGAAGAGATTTGAGAGAGCTTTTTGGGTGGACTCGGCTTCATATTTATTAAAAATGGAAAAGCATGAGGAAGTCACCAACCTGTATTTAATGGTAGATGATCTTGATCAGTCAGATCAAGAAGAGATTTGTGACTTAATCTATGTTGAATTATTAGAAGTTTCTAAAAGAATATATGATGCATATAAAAAACATAAGAAAATGCATACTAGACTTAACTAGAATTTTATGAGTTGCAAAAATAGCATGACATCCTTAGGAAAGATCATGTACTGATAGATAACAATCACATGAGCTTACTTGATGAATTCGATGATTTGAATAAAAAGAATAATCTTTTAAAATCATCCTATACTAAATTGAAAAAATAATTTAAGGATTTTAGAGATGAATCTGAGAATAGAGAGCACAATTTAAAATATGATATTAATGTGTTAGAAGATGTAAACATATTTCTTAAGTTGAAAGTGAAAGCTCTTGAGAAAAATAGGAGAGCCCCAACACTTGAAGATTTTATTAATCCTATTTTGAAGTAAAAAATTTTATAACCCACGAAGAGACAGATTTATTATTGAAAATTGAGAAACTCATTTCCTGGAGTTAAATGTTATGCTTATGGGATGATTGGACATATATCACACACTTGTACTTTAGATAGAAAAACTTATTTAGTGTGAAGACCTAAGATTCATAAACTAAGTCATATCATACATGCATCTAGTTTTAATTTGCCAAAAAGAGAACCCAAACTTGTTTGGGTTCCCAAGACTAACATTTGATTGTTTTACAGGAACGCTTTCATACAAGGCCTCGTGAGAGCATTTGGTACCTTTATAGTAGTTGCTCAAAATATATGACTAGAGACACTACACGATTTATAACGATGGAAGCAAGGAATGGAGGTAGGGTTATACTGGGAGATAACATCATTAGGATAGTGTTTGGCATAGGTATGATTGGAAACTTGCAAAATGTTTTTCATAGAGAATGTGTTAGTTGTCAAAGGCTTAAAGCATAATTTATTAAGTATTAGTCAGCTATATGATAAAGGATATAGTGTAAAATTTTTTCCCACTAGTTGCATATTATGCCTTAATAAAAATAATGTTTTGCATCGAATTAGGATAAACAATATTTATATGCTAGATTTGAACTGTATAAAATCTCCTAATACATTTTATTTAAAAATTATTTCTGATCAATCATGGTTATGGCATAGGAAACTCTATCACGCTAGCCTGAAAAATCTTAGAAAAATTATCTAAAAGGATTTGGTTAGAGGTATACCAAAAGTAGACTTTACTAAGGATCACCTTTGCAATGCATGTCAATTAGGAAAACATGTGAAGTCTTCATTTCATTCACATAAGGATCTTAGAACTAGCAGACCTTTTGAGATTTTACATATGAATCTTTTTGGACCGAATATTACTGTAAGTCTAGGAGAGAATGTATATAAATTTGTGATAGTTGATAATTTCTCTAGATTCACGTGGGTTAAATTTTTATTTCATAAGAGTAAATTATTTGAGGAATTTAGAGACTTTTTGACCTAGATTCAAAGAAAATTAGGATGTAAACTTTTAACTATTCAAAGTGATCACAACAGAGATCTTGAAAATGATAAATTTAATGATTTTTATAAGAAAAAAAGAATTGATCATAATTTTTCTACACCTAGGACCCCTCAGTGGAATGGGGTAGTTAAAAGAAAGAATAAAATATTAATTGAAGCCGCCAGAGCCATGTTGGCTGAATATTCACTTCTTAAATATTTTGTAGGCTGAATAGGTTAGTACTGCATGTTATGTTCTGAATATGATGAATATTATATCAAAATTGAACAAAATACCCTATGAGTCTCTTAAGGGGAGAACATCTAATTTGTCACATTTGTATGTTTTTAAAAGAAAGGTGTTCATACATATTAATAGAAAATATTCCTTAGGAAAAATTGATCATAAATCAGATGAAAATTTTTTTTGGATACTCTAGTGTTGGAAAATTGTATATAGTTTTTTAAAAAAACTTTGGTAGTTGAGGAGACCACACATGTTGTATTTGATGAATATGGCATTTTGAATGAGCTAAGTTTAGAAGATGATGATTTAGAAAATAATTCCCAAAGGATTAAAAAGATTCATTAGAAAGAAAATTGAAAAAAGAAAATCCTTTGCCTAGATAATTAAAATTTTTAAAAAACTACCATAAGGATTTGATTTTAGGAGAACCTAGTGAGGGTGCTAGGACTAGGTGTGGATTTAGAAAGAAGTAAATCATTCTGCCTTTATTTCAACAATAGAGCCCACAAATGTAAATCAAGCACTTTCAGATGAATTTTGGATTTTGGCAATGCAAGAAGAATTAAATCAGTTTGTAAGGAATGATATTTGGAAATTGATAGTTAGGCCAAATGAACAAAGTATAGTTGGAACTAAATGGGTTTTTAAAAATAAAATGAATGCCTCGGGAGTTGTTATTAGAAATAAGGCTAGATTAGTGGCTAAGGGGTATAATAATTTGAAGGGATTAATTTTGAGGGGATTTTTTCCCCTGTAGCGAGACTTGAAACAATTAGAGTTTTGTTAGACTTTGCCTATTTTAGAGAATTTAAATTATATCAAATGGATGTTAAAAGTCCTTTTTGAATAGGGTGATTCAAGAGGATGTTTATGTTGAATAACCTCTAAGTTTTGAAAATTTAAAATACCCAAATCATATTTTTAAATTGAAAAAGGCATTATATGGATTAAAACAGACACCTAGGACTTGATATGAGAGGTTAAGCACTTTCCTACTTAAGAGATCTTTTTAAAAAGAAAGTATGGATATCATTATCTTTTTGAAAAAAATAGGAGACATTGTACTCATTGTTCAAATTTATGTTGATGATATCATTTTTGGATTTTCAAATAAAAATCTTTGTGTGACTTTTCTAAAAAAATGAGTAGTGAATTTGAGATGAGCCTAATATGAGATCTTAGTTATTTTTTAGGTTTTAGCATTAAGCAAATTGAGAGGGAATATTTCTTAGTCAGTCGAAGTATGTTAAGGATATCTTCAAGAAGTATGACATGAATAATGCTAAACCAGTTAGTACACCTATGAGTTCCTCGGTTTAGTTGGATAAGGACCCAAAGGAAAATATGTTGATAAAAAAAATTAGAAGAATTATTGAATATTTACTTTATTTGACAACTAGCAGACCCGACATAATATTTAGTATTTATTTGTGTGCTAGATTTCAATCTGATCCAAAAAAAAGTCACATTCGACAGCAGTTAAAAAGGATTTTGAGTTGTCTCTTGGGAACTCAGAACTTAGAGATTTGGTATCCTAAGTTTAGCTCTTCATTTGAAATTGTTGGATATTCAGATTCATATTTTGAAGGTTGTAGGGTTGATCTAAAGAGTACATCTGGAACTTATTAATTTATATGAAATTCCTTAGTTTCTTGATCCAGAAGAAAGTAGAATTATGTAGCCCTATCTACTGCTGAAGCTGTATATATTGCCTTAGGAAGTTGTGTGGCACAATTTCTTTTGTTGAAATAAAAGTTGATTAATTTAGAATTTACAATAAGCACAATTCTAATTTATTGTGATAATATTAGTACCATTTGCATTTCAAAAAATCTTATTCAATATTCTAAGACCAAACATATAGACATAAGGCATTATTTCATTAGGGATCATGTATTAAAAAAAGAAATTGAATTGAACCATGTTTCAACTGAAAATCAACTTGCAAATATTTTTACAAAACAACTAGCCTTTGATACTTTTAGCACATTAAGAACAAGGCTAGGTGTGATTGATCTTAATGCTTAAATAAAATTAACTGCAAACTTGATATGTGTTGAATGTGTATTTTTTATTTTTGGTTTTCAATGTTTTTTTGTTTGTGTGAGTGTTCTCAATTTTTTGTTTTTGTTTTTATTTTATGTTTTTGTGTGTTTTAGACATGTATCACATATTAAAATTTCCGTTCCTGATCATTTGTGCTGAATTTTTTAAGTGTTATATTCGTAATGTACGAAATCATTTTTGTCCCGTACAAATTCTGTAGTATGTCAATAGTTGTTTTAGACTGGATGCGTAAGTTTTTGTTTTTTTTCTAAACTAGATCGTACTGTATGATACTTGTATCATCCCGTACGATATTATTTCATTTGTCTGTACGCATGTAGATGGTTATCAGGTTTGAATCAGTTATTATAATTGATCGTACGTAGAAAATTGTGTTTCGTATGTACGAACCACATTTTATTCTGTGTAGGGGACGAACCTAACCATGATTAAAATGATCTTAAATAATTGATAGTCCCGGACGAACACATGTTTGTCTATACGATCGTCTGGTTAAAAAGCCTATACGAAAGGATGTTTCGTAACTTGCGTGATTATGAAAGTCATTTCGTTTTGGACTTTATCGTTTGTCTATACAAAAATATTTTTTCATGTACGAACTATTGTTCGTATTGTAGGAATTAATTTTCGTGCGTACGAAGGGTCATTTTTCTTTAAATAAGAGGGCTTTAAAATTCATTTTCATTCACTTCAAACTCCCTCCTTGAATCATTCTCATCCTAGAAATTGCCAGCTCTAGCAAGCACAGTAGAGTTTCCAAGGGGTCATCGTCCAAGGGTGGAGACGAAGAATTTCTTTCTAAAGCAAATGAGGATTCCTAATACAGGTTTATCGTCACAAAGATCACTCCTTATAAACTTTTAATACAAGAATACATCCACTTTCAAGTCATGCCACTTTTTGCCTCAACTAGTTTACCTTCATTTTGACTCTGATCCATGCATACCACAAAGAGACCTTTCACTATTTTTTTTTTTGGAAAATATGAGTTTCAATGAGGATGATAATAGGATAAGATCATATGTCCAAAATAAAAGGGTATATATCACTAAGGAAGATCTAGAAACTTATCTACATCTAAGGACTCAAGGAATTAGAGCACACACTATGACCTCCAAATCCGACTTTGATTGGTTTGAAATAAACAAAACTCTTAGAGTGTTTCTCAAGTTGGTCACTTTGCTAGGGTCTATACTTTAAATAAAAAAATAAGGACAATTTAGTATGTCCTTGGAACTTCAATTATTCTTAATTCTGGTGATCATATAAACATTACTCCTCTTCTGTCCACTATTACGTATCTAATCATAATTAGACAACCAATAGATGAAGTCCAACTCATTCTAGATTACATTCATAACCTTTCTAAAATTTGGTTTATTTCTCATAAGAGGAATAAAAATATTGCTTTAGGGCATATAGTGACCTATATCTTAGAAAAGAAGTACAATATTGTTCATCCTGAGGTTCCACATGAAATGCCAATCTACTTCACTGATGCCTCCTTTCGATCACATTTCGGGAGGAGTGAGGATACTAGTAAAGATACTAAGGGAGAAGGGGGAGCACCTGCACCTGCTCATGGACCTGACTTTCAGGAGATGGTATAGCGCTTTGACTGGTTAGAGTGTCATTTTGATCAATGTTTTGATCAAATTTAGACTCACCTAAACTAGTAGGATGTATAGTACCAACAAGATATGGGTTGGATATGAGGTCAGTTTGACTCAGTGAACACCAATATAGCTATGATGAATAGCTATTTCTCTATCTTCAACTAGCCTCCTCCAGACTAGGGACTCTTAGAGTTTTAGATACTTCTTGCGTGATGTCTTTGCCAGTTCTCTTCAGATGCTATGATTTCAATGCTTTGTGTACTTGTTAGTGTTTAGTTTTTATATTGATGTTATGTTGATGTTAAGTTGTTCTCTTCTTATGAAATTGATATCAATCGAGCTTCAATGTATCTGATTTCTAATTGATATAAAAAAATGTCTTATTTTGATTAATTATTTTTGTTCATTATTTGAAATATAAGTTTGCCTATATGATAATCTTATCTTAATTGATCTAAAAAGTGTTATAAATAACCTACAAAATAAAATTAATTTCATTATGAAATCTAATTGTTCAAAAATTCAAGTTAACTTATAACTAGATTATGTTAAGGATATCAATCTCATGTTCTTTTAGGCAAACATAATTTTAAATATTATTATTGCAATTTTGTTGTCTTATTATTTTTTATTTCTTTTTTTTTTTCAGTATAATTATCTTTGTAATTAAAGAAATTTGATTTTTTAGATTATTGATTTGAAAAGATCAATTTTTAAATATGCACAAAATTAGCTCAAATACAAAAAAGATGCACAAAGTGTGCCACAACTATTTGAAAAGATATGCAAAGTTGCCAATGAATTTGTTCTTTTCTTTATCATTTAATATTTATTTCAAATCAATCTAATATTCAAATAGAGTTTATTTTGAAAATTGAAATGAACTAATCTTTATTTCGTCACTCTCGCAATAATGTTTCTTATCTAAATTATCTATGATGCTTCATGATCTTGATAAATTTTTCTTATATAAGTTATGTTTTAATTTAAATGTTTTGAATCCTTCTTTTTCATCTAATACTAATTAACTTTTCTATTGCAATTCTATTTTCATCTCTTTTAAGTTCAATTACTAAGGTTTATCATATGACCTCTTTCATTTTAACCTTCTTTTTCTCTTTTTGTTGTTGTCAAAAGGGGAGTTAATGTTATTTTTGTTTTTGTTTTTTTTTGTGTTTTTATGTGGGGTGCTTGTTATGTTTGTGTTTTAATTTTTTTTTTGCTTTAGGATTTAGGTTTTTGGTTTTGTTTTATTTTTGTATTTAAAAAAAAAATATAATAAAAAAATTTTTGTGTTCTTCAAGAAGCTTCCTTATATTCACATGTTTATTCCTTTAGGGGAAGCTAAGTAAAAATTTAGGGTATATACATTCACTCAAACAATAATTATTTTGCCATCATTAAAAAAAAGATGATTGTTGAGATAGTTGTAATTTAGTTCTTGATTATTAATATTCTTGTAACATGTATATTTTTTATGATTCTAAATATTAATATTTTGATTATAATTTCTCCTAACATATTTTGGAATGCATTTTCTTTTGTTGTTTGTGTATATTAACGTTTTAGGTAAATCATACTCCAGATTATTGAAGACTTCAAATCAGACCAGTTTATGACTTATTATAGTTGAAGTCTGTATTTTTTATTTTATTGAGCCTGAGAGAGTGTGATTGTAATTGAGTAACTACGCACACACACATTGGGGGAGAGTTTAAAATCTAAAATTTTTAAACTGATCGTACTGTACGATGTCTTTTTGTACGGGACGATCTGATCAGTTATTTTCCCCTGCGAGCATTAAAACGAACAGAAAGAAGAAAAATTTTCTATGTATGGATCGTACTATACGATATACCAATCATACGTATGCCGTTCAGGATACGAATTGGACATGTCCCTTTCATCCAAACGAACCTAAAAATTTTTTGAATGGTTTGTGCTGTACAATGTCATCATCATACGTACGCCGTTTAGGGTACAAATTGGACAGGTCCATTTTTGTCCAAACGAGCTTGAAAATTTTTTGAATAGATCGTACTGTACTATGTCGTCATCATACGTATGTTGTCCAGGGTACGAATTGGATGGGTCCCTTTTTGTCCCGATGAACTTGAAAATTATTGTAACTGATCGTACCGTACGATGTCATCATCATACATACGCCATACAGGGTACAAAATTTTAGGGTCCCTCTTCATCCCGATGAAGAAAAAAATTTTCTAACTATTTGTAAAGTATGAACTTGGTTCGTACTGGATGATTAGCGCATACTTGTTTCGTACCGATTCACATAAGGTTCATACGCAACAGTTTTTGAATTGTTCATACGTATGAACATACGATCGTACTGTACGATGGTGTACACTCAAAATAGAAAATTTTAATTTTCTGGACAGTTTTTTCTGTTTTGAATAAAAAGGTTCTCAAAAACTGACGTTAAAAAGTCTTGCCTTTGTGATTTTTCAAGGGCATTGTAAAGAGGGAGTATTTGAGAGAGATTTCTTGCAAGTGGTGTGTGAAGGGTTCATAAAGTTACTCAAAGGTAATGATCTCTTTTTGATTTTAGTTATCACTCTTCTTCTTGTCTTTCTAGTTGCTCGTGAGAGGATCTTTGAAGAAGATCTGGTACTTTGCCAACACTTGGATGATGTAAAATGACGTCGATTCTTTTCTGACAATTGGAGAGTGTGAACTGCCGATTGTTCTTTGTCGACACTTGGAGGGTGTGAAAGGATAGTAGTTCTGTCCTGACACTTGGAGAGTGTGAACAGAAGACAGTTCTTTGCCTACACTTGGAGGGTGTGAAAGGATGACAGTTCTCTGCCGCACTAGGGATCGGTGGAAGATAGGTTTATGTAAAGGCTTCTCCGCCTTACTGTGAGGGCAAAAGGAGAGTCGCTTTGGTAATACTATAATACCTGAAGAGGTAGTCTTCAGAGAGTGGATGTATGTCGTGTTTGACCAAACCATTATGAATTTTTATGTCTTTTAATTTTCACATTTATTTATTGCAAGTAATTTGCTGTGGTTGAAAAGTTCGTTTTGAAATTTTAATTAACTTGATATGAGTTTTAAAAATAGTTTTCTATTTAAAAATCTAAAAGAATTTTTAAATTACCAATTCACCACCCCCTCTTAGTTAGCCTTGGGACAATAGCTTAGGTTTAACAACCTATAAGGAATCAACAGATGGTTCTGATCACCACTTTTTGTAATTATTATCACGACTTATCCCCACCTACCTCGCCTTTGATTTCAGTGGCTTCGGCAGAAATCCCTCGTATAAAATCTTATCTCCACAGAGTATGGAGGTGAGTAATCACTTTAGTTCTTGAGTGCTCTAACGTTCGCACAAGTAGACAATCTCCCCTTGATTGGAGCTCATTTGAACCCCCCTCTATTGGCATGCGAGAGACTCCCGAACTCCTTCCCCCTCTCAGTCTCTTTAGTTTTTTTATGAAACTCCCCTTCTTATCCCGTCTTGCTCTATCGTTTGCACAACCCTCGCCAACCCACCTCTAAGCTGCCGCCCCTCCTCTACTTGTAAGGTGAGCTCCCACTTCTTCTTCTTCTTCTTCTTCTGATTATTTCTATTCTTCTTCTTCTTCTTCTTCTTCTTCTACTTCCTCTTCTCCTTCTTCTTCTTCTGCTACTCCTTCTTCTTCTTCCTTTCCTTCGTCTTCTTCTTTGTTCTCTTCTTCTTCTTTTATTTTTTCCCCATTTCTTCTCCCTTCTTTTTCCTCCTTCCATACTAGCTTTTCTTGCTCATCCTTCTCAACTTAATTTAAGGCCTCATAGATGTTAATGGCAAGCCATATGGATATAAGATGGATTTCATTTAGTCAAAATTGAAGGAGTAGATGGAATTATTACTATGCATATGCCCTTATATTGCTAGTTATTTCGTTTCTTGATGAATACACTCATCTCTCATATTGGACCTTATGATAACTTATGGCAATCATCTTGCAAGTGAAATCGACTTTGTCTCGTGTGTGTGTGTGTGTGTGTGTGTGTGTGTGTGTGTGTGTGTGTGTGTGTGTGTGTGTGTGTGTGTGTGTGTGTGTGTGTGTGTGTGTGTGTGTGTGTGTGTGTGTGTGTGTGTGTGTGTGTGTGTGTGTGTGTGTGTGTGTGTGTGTGTGTGTGTGGTAAGTTTTCTTAATTAGTTATAACAAATGAAATTGATGAGTATACTTGGTAACTTCGATTAAACACCATCTCATGCTTTGTAAATGCATTTGATATTAAGGTTTTGCATCGCCTTTCCTTATCTTGATTGTGATGTTAGAAATGATTCATTTGCTAAATCTCTCCATGCTTCAAATATTTTGATATTTACTTGAGAGTATAATTTCCCTACCTTTTTTTTAGAAATGGAATCTCAAACATGGTTTGTTCTTTTTCTTCAAAGCTCGTCAATGACTCTCAAAAGCAAGCATCATTTTTTTTCTAAAAGTTTTAAGCATAAAAATTTGAGACCCTCTTTTCTTTACAAAGCATAGATTTCTTGTGAATGACACGTTGAAGTCCATTTTACATCCTTACATCTTGAGGCATGAATGAATAAAGCATGGTTAGTAGAGCTTTGTACTTAATGCCATGAGCTAATTTGAAGGAATGTAGCTGATATCAATTGAAATACTTTTGCAAATGCTATATGATTGTTATTAAAGCAAGCTTACGAACTTGGGTTAAAAGTGTGTTTGGAATTTTTGATAGCCTATAGTGGGGAAATTAGAGGCTTGTTGGAAAGAAATTGTGCATCTCATGTCTTCAATCAATGTTGTGTTGTGATGATGGCATGCTCTCTTCTCTTGAGTTTTGGAAGCAAAGCAATGACATAAGAATTCCTTTCTCTTTTCTGAATATATTTGGCATAAGTGTTGAGTTTGCAAGGTCTTGTGTTTTGGGATTTTACTCTTGTACATTCATGTATGGCATAAAATAAGGTTGGGTGATTACATAAGTGGCCTCACTAACTTCTCTCATATGGGCATATGTCTCTCTTGTTTATGATTACATTCATCCTTTTGATGCTATTTGGGCATTTAGTTTTTATTGTATTTGGAGAAGTTTGGAGTTCATGAGTATGTTTCACTTTCATATGTATGAATAGCAATGATGATTTATGCACTTTGGTTGAAGGTGATATCATGTTATTACAAGTGGGTTATCTTCCGTTAGCATTTGAGACAATACGTGTTAATGGATTTCAATACTTCTATTAAGTTTGTATTGAAGAAGTTGAGCAATCCTTTTCTCTTCTTTTCCTACAAGTTATTATTTGTTGCAAAATGAAAGTGTTTTGGATGCAAAGTGTCATGGATCATTTCATGATTAAGGGTTTTTGCGGACGATTTTACATCTGAAAGCATTATGAGTTACTTGATATTGGAAGGTTTCATGAGTTCCTATATTGCTGAAAGCTTTACCAAAAGTTTTGCAAGTTATTTTGCGTTGAGAAGTTTTATGAAATGCTTCATAGGAGAAGGTTTTATGAGTTGTATTTGTTGGAAAAGCTTTGTGAATATTTTACGACAAAAAGCTTCATGAATTTTCCTTGTTGGAGAATTTTCATGAATTTACCCCACGTCAAAGGGACTTATTATTTGTTTTCCGCCAGGAAAGGTCATATTGGATTTCATATGGTAAGGTTTTATGTGTCGCTTTGTTTGAAAGGTCCTAAAAATTGTTTTAGGGATTAGGAATTTTATGAGTGGCTCGGCACTTGGGGGGATTTGGTGTTGGAAGTTTCTTTGAGTTTTCATTGAATGAAATGAATTTTCATGGGTGAATTTCCTTTCTCTTATTCACATTTGATTTTAAAGATGATCTTAAAAAATGTGAGTTGAAAGCATGTGTGGGTTTAGAGTGGAAGAAATTGTTCAAAGTTTTGGGTTTCGGGATTTAGTTCTTCTTTGCTATTTTGAATTTTATGTGGGAAGTGGTGTGAGTGATTGTATTGAATATTTCAAGTGCTTTCTTGAAAAGTCAAAAAATAAATAGCATCAAAATTTCTTCCTCCTTATTCACGTTTGGCTTAAGTGTTGAATTGGAGCTAAGGATGTGTTGAAGGCATGTTTGGCTGTGAAAATGACATGCCTAACAATGAAATGCTTACATGTTTTTTCTCGAAATTGGTTTCTTTCCTTTCGTGCTTGATTGGAGCTGTATGTGAAAATAATGTCGGTAATTATATCAATATATTTCTTGAGATTTGGAGTATGAATTGGCATGAAGCTTCTTTTTGTTGTGATTGCATATTTTGGAGAAGGTGTTTTGTATTCTCTTATGTGATGTGTTGATTTTTTGCAGAGAAGAATGTGTGGAGTTGTTTCTTTGCATAGTTAGAGGTGAACAATCATTTGAAATGTTTCTTATGAGCTTTTGATTAGAGTGTGAGATATGTTGGAAACTTGAGTTTGTTGGATGATTATTGAGAGGTGTTTTGAAATAAATGCATATATCTCTTTCTCTCCCTTTCTCTCTACCTCTCTCCCTTCTTCTACTACTTCTTTTCTACTTGTACTTTCAGATGAAATATGGTAAAAATGCTTATAAAGTGGGAAGATTCAAAAGGCAAGTGGCTCAATTGGTATCCAAGCCCAACAAAAAGGGTACGCTAGTATTTTAATTGTATTTTATTCTAATTAGTTTCATGTTAATTACTATTCTGCTCTAAAACTACCCTTGTTTGCTTTTCTGTGTTTTGTGAGGTGCTTTTGGAGACCAAAGGGGAAGGAGCATTGGAGCACTAGACGAATGAACATGGACAATTGGATCTGAGTATCAATTACCCCCATTCATTCTGGTGGGGGCGCTAAGGGCAGAACCACCAGGTCATAGTGGCCGGTGCTGTAAGTCTTCTTAAAACTTAAAAAGCCTTTTAGGGAGCCTTTTAGTGTGTACGTCCCCCAACCCTTTAAGAACTTATAGAAACTTCATTTATAACTAGGATTTCTTTTTTTATTTTAGATCCCCGAACTTATTGACACATGTGTGTATGTTCAAAGAATTATAAATGAACATCCTTTTATCCCCTATAACACTAGTGATAACTAAGAACAAAAACTAAGGACTGGTCTTATATAATATAAACTTAGGATGCATGTTCCTCTTAGGATAGAAACTTTAAAACAAAAAAAACTTAGTGACACATTTTTCTATGATTAGTGTTTCTTTATCTATTAATAACTAATCAATAAAAATCGGTAATACTCCAAGTCAAAATGCTATAAAACACTTAACTCTTAAACAAATTATAATTAATATGCACAACAACTAAAATGCAAAACTTAAACATAAACTTAAACTAAAGCTAATTAATCTATTAATCACTCACGTAACAAAACCAAACTTAAAAGATGGATAAAATCAAGAGAGAAAACCTAAAATAAAATTCATTAAAGTAAAAGACTTCTAAAACCCAAACTTTAATCAAATCCTCTCATAATTAATTACTTACCTAGTCTAAAACACCTCTAACATTGAATGCAAATGAATAATAACATAACTAAGTAAGCAACATAAGAAACTTATTAAGAGGCTTAATCATAACTCCAAAAACTTTAGAATTCAACAACTCACCTACAATTTAATCAAATCCTTAATCTATCCTCTAAAATCAATTAACAACCCCCTTAATTATTAATAATCACTTAATTTATCTTTCTTTTTAATTTACGACCAACTAAATTAACTTAACAAAATTGGTTACTACTTGGTACCTAAGCCTACGAGGATATTAAGTTAGCCCCAAAGATGGTGAAATAAACCTCATGACGTCGGTGAGCAACAAAGATAGTAATCAACTAAACACAAAAATAAAACTCTTAAAATTAATCTTAAGATAATAATACTTAAACGTAAATAAAAATTTTCCTTTTGGCCTTTAACAAATCAAATCACAAATAACTTGAACAAATTACCTTATATAGGACATACCTAAAACCATACTGCCTACTACATACACCTAGACTTACTTGTTAGTATGCGACTTGTAGCTTTAGGTTAGGCTAATATTTTCTTTCTTCCTATCTATGTGATGTGGCACTTTGCATGTGAAACATGTGCTATTTGTATTGTTATTTGTTTTACCTTTCCATGATGTTTTCTGTGATGATTACTAGTTCTTTTCTATACTGTGTTGTGAACGGTAGACTACCCATAGGTTAGGAATGATTTTGATACTTACAATATTTTTTGTATAAGTGGTCGTGCATACACAACGCTAAAGGGGGCTAAAAATAAATTAAAAAAATTGTATATATATATAACTACTACATGTGCTTCAACTATTTAGCCCTTAAATAAATAAGAGCACGGCCAAGTGCAGCTGATTTGAGCATGTTATTTTCATATTTATAACTGCTTGGGATATTTGATTATAACTGCTTAGGATAACCCTACAGGTGAGTCTAGATTTTTCTTTTTATAATTCTGATGTAATTCATTTAATGTATAGAGTTATAAAAAGTCTATAAAATGGGGCATTTTAAGATAACAAAAAAAGATAAAAAATGCCTCATTTTAAGACTTATGTCGTTCTATAGGATTAGAATCCAAGTTATTGTCGGTGGAGCATGGCCACCACTACTTTTCTATACTCTGGGATGTATATTATATGACACTTGTCATTATCTTTGGACACTCTTTTATATGATTTTACTGTGATGATTATTTACTTTATTTGCGCAGTAAAACCGGTATGTTTTTCATAGGTTTCTTTCTTGCATGTGCATGTGCCTGAATTAAAATTTTTCTACTTGTAATTAAAATCAAAATTTTAGAAATTAAATAGTATAGACACATAACGCTCTAAGAAATAGTTAGAATCATTTGGGGTCGCTTGCATATTAATATATCATCTCTTTCTTGTTTAGACACTTCCCCACCTACAGATAGAGTCTGGATAATCTGGCCTATGATGATGAAGTGCCGGACCTAGGAAAGCTTAGTCTTTCTAAAAAAATTATTTTTACAAGCCTTATTAAAATTTCAAGTATATTTAATTTAGAGACTTTGACCAGCATGCATTATATTAGAAATTAACTAAAATTAAAATTTAATTGTATTAGTTTTAGGAGCATAACACCATTCATAAGTGCAGGGCCACTTAGAAACTTCTCTAGATGTCTGCCTCAAATTCCAAAAACTTACCCACCCATTTATCTTTCATAAAGACCGGACAACATGGATTTTATACGACTAGGTGGTTTTAGCTAGCTTTCTTTTTAGATAAGATATAAGTCCATATTGTATTAGTTAGGTCATGGATGTTAGTATTATATGTACAATGCTACCTCCCTTATTGATTTAGGATAAAAGACTAGTGGTATGAGTGTACCACTATACGCCTTATCGGTGGGTAGGCCTTCTATTCTTCAGAGGCTATAAACCTCACCCATCTGCATCACATGGATGACACTACCTCTATCTTTCTCTCATGTATACTTGAATGCAATTATCTTTTCTTTTTTTCCAGTTTCCCTTTTTCAGATCGACTAGGTGATGATATTGAGCCACGTATGTTAATTAAACCAAATTGAGCTTATCTTCCCCTTTGATTAAGAAAGCCTAGAAAATCCCCTATGTACTAAACCCATTTGATAAAATAATATAACATCCTTAATCAAGAGTTTTTTTAATACGAGAATTAAGATGTAATTAACCACAGGGGCCTCCGCTAGTGGGAAGCCGATCCCCCATCAAATAAACTCTATTTGAGCTAATATATAGAATAGGGGAAATCTCATGACTCTTGGGTTATACATATTATTATCCATTTAGGTGTGTAGGCAAAAGACTGTATATTTTATAATTAATCATATGTATAATCCTATCTACACTCCCATTGGTGTGCTTGCATAGAATATAAAGGCCTACGATCATTTTATTCTATAGGATAGTGCGATCATACCCTTTATATTATGTTCCCCATAAGTAGAATCCTTTCAGAGACCCACCCCGGGCACCACTAATCATAAAACTGAATTATAATCCTAAGATAAATGCAAGTGACTTTGAGTGGGATACTCTCTTGTCTTTAATTCCTCGATCTTCTCCTCTTCGGACTCCTTAGATTCGTCATAGCTGGATACCCAAATAGAAAAGAACACCCCCCCCTAAGGGAGAGGTTATTATTTTCCCCTTTGGGTATTGAAATGGTCCAAATTTGGGCTTCCAAATGGAAAAGGACTATCCCCCTAAGGGGTATCCTTTCCTCATTGGAATCCAACTTTGATACATGTATTCCAACTCAAAGACACTTTCACAACTCAATACTTTAAATAAATTACAAAAAATAAAAAAATCTAGACTCTCTTGCAAGGTTATCCTAAGTATTTAAATAAAATAAATCACACCCTAAGTGAAAATTCAAGGAGGTTATTAAACCATAAGGAATCATCCCAAGGCACACTGATATAGAAGTAATACTATCACTTAATATAGAAGCTAGTACACTTATCAAAAGTTATAAAGATTATAATAATAGTATAATCAATACAACATAATATCAATCGTAGATTTTTAAGCAAGCAGTTATATCCAAAAATATAATGAATAAAAATAAAGTGCAGAAAGTAAAAATTAGAATGAGCACACCAAGTTTGTAGTGGTTAGGTCAAACCATGACCTACATCTGTTGCAAATCTATTTTTTCATGGCTTATGTTTTGATGATTGACAAACACTATATCTTTTGGACTACTTGTTGCTTCTAACTTTTCAGGAAATTGAAGATCGGACGATCAAGAAGGAGCCAAGTTCAGGATTGTGTAGGTTTAGGGTTGAGTCAGTCTGTACTTTTGATTTGGTCAAACCATGACCTACATCTGTTGCAAATCTATTTTTTCATGGCTTATGTTTTGATGATTGACAAACACTATATCTTTTGGACTACTTGTTGCTTCTAACTTTTCAGGAAATTGAAGATCGGACGATCAAGAAGGAGCCAAGTTCAGGATTGTGTAGGTTTAGGGTTGAGTCAGTCTGTACTTTTGATTTTTACCTTTTGAGTCTACTTGTAATGATAAAAGAGACTGATGTTAAGTAACCCTTCACACACACTTGAGGGGCTTAAAATTTTTGTTTTTACCCACATCGGCCAGGCCGATTTTTATATCATCCGGGACGATCAGCTTAAAACAGAAAGTCTAAGTAAGGATTCTTAATTAAGGCAGCCGTCATTAACATATCGGCCTGGACGATACATGTATCGGCCAGGACGATAAGCTCAAAATAGAAAGAAGTAGCCGCCATAGTCAATTAAGGTATACTGTATTTTTAAATTATCGGCTAAGACGATCCACGTATTGGCCTGGACGAAATTACCAAATTATGCCTTAATTGATCAGAAAATCAAGGGAGTAATTAAGGATGATTGATACGATAATATCGTCTACGATCGGCCAGGACGATCCATTCAAAAACCTTAAGTTACTTCAGGACGATAAATATCGGCCAACTCGTATTCAGGGCTATTGTCAGGATGATTTTCCTCTGATTTGAATTAATCGGCCAGGACGATCGTGAGATCGGCCTGGACGATCAAGCCAATTTTCAATCGTCCAGCTTTGTATCTAGGGCAATGCTCTGGCTGATCTTCTGAGTTTTGTACTGATCGGCCAGGCCGATGTCCAGATCGGCCGGGACGATAAAGTCATATTTCGACAACTTGGAATTAATGAGTCTTTTAAGCTCATATATATTAAGAGCTCTGTTCAAATTTTTAAAAAACCTTTTCTGCTGCCTTGGACCTGAGAGACACTTGAGGAGAGAAAGAGAAGAGAGGAGAGAGAGAGCATCTTGTGAGGGGGCTTGTGAGGGATTCACAAGGGTTGCTTCAAGGATCTTCTGCTATCTCTTCGTCTAGAGTTTCTCTCCGTGGAAGGGTGGGTAGAGTAAGGAGTTTGCTTTTGGTTTTGGTTCTCTGGCAGCTTAGGAGAAGCAAAAGGAGGTAGTTCTCTGCCTTGCCGGGGTGGCAAAAAGGAGGTTCTTGTAAGGGCTTCTCGCCTAGCCGTGGGGCTAAAGGAGAGTCACGTTTGTGTAGTGCAATACTTGGAGGGTGCCTCCAAGGAGTGGACGTAGGTCGAGTCGACCGAACCACTATAAATTTCTGTGTTCTTTTCTTTTCGCGCTTTTAAAATTCCACTTTATTTCTGTGTGTGATTTGGTTTATGCAATTTCCTTTCTTTGTGAAAAGAGTTTTTAAAATACCAATTCACCCCCCCCCCTTTGGTTAGCTTGGAGCTAAGTTCATAGGCTTAAACATCCTAACGAACTTTCAAGTGTATCAGGCGGTCTCGTAAAATTAAGTGAAAACTTTTTGAATTTTGATCCATGGCTAACATTGGGAATCGCTAACACACGGAAGGGTATCCAATTACCCGACCTCCCCTGTTCGATAACCTACCTTTGATTTTGGAAAACTCCATGTCAACATTTTTTACAAACTACTGATTATTTTCGATGTGGATGCTTATTCAGAAGGTTTTTCTCCACCTTGTCATGAAATCAATGGTGTTAAACTGAGTGCTTTTACTCAATGAAACTTTTGATGAACGAGATTTAGCTAATTAAAGCGAAAGTCTGAACTATTTTTCTGTTGCTTTGAAATTCTTAGGATTCATGCGGGTTCAACTTGCCAAATTGATAAGAAATTTGGGATAAATTGTGCAATCACCTATGAAGGTACCATGAAGTTAAACATCCGTTTAAACATTCTCCTGATGACTACGAACATTTTTCGTAGAACATCATGAATCGATTTCGACATGTACGACTAGTTTACTCAGATTTTGTTCTCATTGCATGTATAGGAAAGAGGCTTTCGAACTATTGAAAAAGTTAACAAGATTTTGAGATGCTTGCGTTCGCTTTATGAGCAAAAATTACTGTCATTACTGAATCTAAAGATTTGAACCCTTATCTATTGATAACTTACTTGCTCACTCATTGCTGTACGAGCAAGGGGTGAATCAAAAAATATTGATGCAGGTGAAAGAACAAGGAGAAAACAATTGCACTGAAGGCACAGCAAATGGATCTGATCTTCCGGGTCTGAAGTGATGAAATTCCTTCATCACAAGGCAATTCAAAATTTCTAAGGAAGAAACAAAAGCATCATCAAAGTTAGGAAAAGGTAAGGATCATAAACATATTAAGGATCTTCTTGAGTTGTTTGTTTTGACATGCAGGAAGCCTGAATTAAGAGGATGTACACTTCAAGATCATTAAGCAAGAAAAGGAAAAGGTGAGGAGAAGCCAGTGAGGAAGGAAGAAGAAATCCGAAGAGTTTTTTTGGAGAATCTGGTACTGATTCTCTTGAGACTGAACCGAGGAAGAGACTACGACTGTGTTTCATGGGAGAGAATCAAAGTGATGAGGAAGAGGTATGTAACCAACCTATGATGAATTGTTTTAAAATTTGTGAAAATACCATGCATCATTCACAAAACTAAGAAGACTCATGCTAGCCTAAAATGAGACATTCAAATCTACAAAAAGAGCATGAAGTCTTTCTCAAAATTATTGCAACGATTGATTCAAATCACATGCTCTTTTGATGAATTTGATGAGTTGAAACAAAGATTTGGAATTAATTGAGTGAACATAATGCATTAAAAGCTTCACAACACCTCACTTAAGGTTGATTCTTAAGAAATCTACAAAGAGAATGAGAAAATTTGAGGATTGAGAATGATGCATTAAAAAGAACTAACTTGAGGATTCAAAATGATTTTTGATACCATATAAGAGAAAATCGGATGACTTCACACTTTTTGATCTTAAGCCAGAAACCAGGAAGAGGTATAATAATTCAAACGATCTTAAGAAACCCTTTTCCCTAGAGTTAGATGGCTTCTCTTGTTGGCATGCTAGGACACATCTCACCACCTGCATCGTGTCACTATAGTTACGTATTGGGTGTGAGAGACCTAAGATCGATGAATTCACAGCATATCATAACCTGCATTGATATTCTACTTTTCCTAAGAAGGATCCCAATGTTTGGCGTTCCCTAATCGGACTGTTGTTGAGTTTAACAGGAGTGCTCTCAAAAGCACGCTCGTGGGAGCATAGGATACGAACTGGACATAGAGGCTTGCAGCTCAAAAATCGCTTAAATTGCAGGCTTTATCACGTGCTTGAAGATTCTTATTTTTTTGTGTTATCTTTTTATTTTGTTTGTAATGTAGTTTTTGATGTTTGCTTTGTGTTGTTTTAGGTTGGTTTTTTTTATCTTTTTTGGTTATTTTATTTTTAATGTTTTGTTTTCAATGTTGTTTTGTAATTTGAGCTTCCATATGATGAATTAGTCTTTAGCTTTTTAGATTTGGTTTTGGAGTTAGTGTTTAGCTTTTTCTAAATTGGTTAAAAAGGGAGTATATCTGTTGAGTGTTTTCCCTCTTCTGATTTGTTTAGTGGTATGATTTTTCTTCTCTAAACAAAAGTCTAACTCAGTTTTACCAATGGGCTTTTTATTTAAGATCTAGTTCTTGTCTTGCTACATTAATTTAGTCTATAGCGTTAATAGCCAAAGTTCTTAGATTATCTTTCAAGTTTTTCTTGAAATCTTTGTATGTCATGTTTAATCAATGATTTTGATTTTGTGTTGTGGATTGTTCTTCCTATGTTAGAGAGAGAGCTTCTTATTCTCTAAATTTGGGAAGATACTCACAAAACTAATTTTTTTAAGGGTATGATTAAAGAGTTTATAGCCTGTAAGAGTTTAAAAAGGAAGATGGCCAATGAAGCCAAATGAAAGAAAGCTATATACACAAAAGATGTATCAAAGAATCAAAAAGATGCTCAAAGAGCCAATCAAAATGATAAGATGCATATAAATGAAGGCCCACTAATGCAACTATCCCTCTCTTTGGTAAAAACAATTGGTTAAATATTAGAAAACTCATTGATTATCTGCATGCATTCAAAGACTTGATTTCAATTTCCTATGTATGTGGAAAAAAAAATTACTTTGGTTTATTAATTAATGAGATTTTTCTTTATAAAAGTTTGAATGGATCTTTTATCTATTTAGTGATTCCTGAGTAGAATTTCTATTTTCCAAGAATTTTGTACCGCTGAAGGATGTCCGATTTGGGTTAACAGAATCAGATGTTCTACCTTCTCTGAGGTTGGGATTTTGGTT
>NW_021319199.1:389993-412497 GCF_001605985.2 Dendrobium catenatum
ATTGTCCCTCGTTTCAGGCGAAGCAGAAAGATGAAGTGCTACCACCGTTACAAAATGTGGTCCACTGTCCAAAGATTCATCAATTCCTACCCAACATCCTCATACGCCGTAAGGGATCTTCACTCACACCTCCCTGTTGCTTCTCTGTCCTCTTGCTTTACCTTTCAATTCAGAGGTATTCGAGAAGTTTTGCAAACCTTCGCATCAACCCTCACCTATTCATAGCCCTGACCTCCTATGTGAATCGACGCATCTCCTATTCGAAGATTCACATATCATGGATTATGTTGATCTTTTACAAGCTATCCACCACAGGGATAAGCTTGCCACCAAATCTCCACTTGATCTGTCTTAGGACTGGTCACGGCAAAATCACTCCTGCCACTCCATCTGATGATCAGAGATCCCTCGTTCTTTAGTCTGTGTTTTCTGTTGTGTGTTTCTTGTTGTTTGCTTTTAGTCGCTTATTGTTTGACCCTCTTTTTGTGATGACAAAAAGTGGAGTAGGAATGATAGGGAAAGTTGTTTAAGTGTGTTGTTGTAACTTTGAAAAATCTAATTACAACAAACAACAACAACATCAAGCCTTTATCGCCACTACGTGGGTCGGTACTGAATCCTTTTTCTCCATTGTTTCCTATTAAAAACCAATTTCTCGTTTAAATCTAATTAAAGAAAGGTCATTCCTAATATTTTCGTACAAGTTCTTTTAGTCTAACCCCTACCTTTTAACATAACAATAACAACAAGTCAAATCTAATACCTCTACCTTCAACGGTGTCGGAAGGCCAGCCTTTTTATGTGACCCAAACCATTAAGGCGACTCTCTCTAATTCTTATCTTCTACTGAGCTATCCAACCTTCTTCACGTATATGCTTCATGTTCATTCCTAGCTCTCTAAGGTGTAAAGCCACTCATCCACTAAGCATCCTCATCTCTTTCCACACTAACTTAGTATTATGCTTCCTCTTTAAATGGCCAACATTCGGCCACCATAAAAGCATTGCAGCCTCACGACCATCTTATAGAATTTCCCTTAAGTTTGAGGGGTAACATTTGCTATCATCATAACAAGGCCCGATTGCATTCCCCACTTCAACCATCCAGACTTCGCTAATTCTGCTGAATAATATCCCCAATCTATTTCACCATCACTGACTGAACAAATGAGTCCAAGATAAATCTAAACGAGTTGTACTCTTATTAATGACTTGATCGCCCAAAGTCACAATCCCCTCACTATTAGGACTATTACTACTAAAATTAACTCATATATTCGTTTTTAGAATCTACTCAAGCCGAAACACTTAGACTCTAAAGATTGACCCATAATTCAAGTTTACCTTCAAACTTCCCTCTCTAGTCTTATACAACAAGAAGAATATAATCTAATAAATGTTTTTTTTTTATATTTTTCCTACTTGGTGTTTACCATCATCAAAAAAGGGGGAGATTGTTGCAAATCTATTTTTTCATGGCTTATTTTGATGATTGACAACACTATTCTCTTGGACTACTTGTTGCTTCTAACTTTTCAGAAATGAAGATCGGACGATCAGAAGGAGCCAATTCAGGATTGCGTAGGTTAGGGTTGAGTCAGTCTGTACTTTAATGTTCACCTTTTGAGTCTACTTGTAATGGTCAAAAGAGACTGATGTAAGTTAACCCTTCACACACACACTTGAGGGCTTAAATTTCTGATTTTACCCACATCGCCGGCCGATTTATATCTCCGGGACGATCAGCTTAAACAGGAAGTCTAAGTAAGGATTCTTAATTAAGGCAGCCGTCATTAACATATCGGGCCACGGACGATAAGCTCAAAATAGAAAGAAGTAGCGCCATAGTCAACTAAGTATACTGTATTTTTAAATTATCAGCCAGACGATCCACGTATCGGCCTGGAGAAATTACCAAATTATGCCTTAATTGATCAGGAAATCAATGGAGTAATTAAGGATGATTGATTAGATCATATCGTCTTAGACGATCGAGGATCGGCCAGGACGATCCATTCAAAAACCTTAAGTTACTTTAGACGATAAATATCGGCCTGCTCGTATTCAGGGCTATTGTCAGGACGATTTTTCTCTGATTTGAACTGATCGGCCAGGACGATCGTGAGATTGGCCTGGACGATCAAGCCAATTTTTAATCGTCCAGTTTTGCATCCAGGGCAATGCTCTGGCCGATCTTCTTTGATTTGTACTGATAGGCCAGGCCGATGATCCAATCGGCCTGGACGATATTGTCGCAACTTGGAATTAATGAGTCCTTTGAAGCTCTTATATTTAAGAGCTCTTGTTTAACGTTTTTAAAAAACCTTTTACTGCTGCCTTGACCTGAGAAGACCTTGAGGAGAGAAAGAGAGAGAGGAGAGAGAAAGCATCTTGTGAGGGAGAGCTTGTGAGGGGATTCACAAGGGTTGCTTCAAGGATCACTCTGCTTCATCTTCGTCTAGAGTTTCTCATCCGTGGAAGGGTCGGTAGAGGTAAGGAGTTTGCTTTTGGTTTTGGTTATCTGACAGCTTTAGGAGAAGCAAAAGGAGGTAGTTCTCTGCCTTGCCGGGGTGTGCAAAAAGGAGGTTCTTGTAAGGGCTTCCGCCTAGCCGTGGGGCTAAAGGAGAGTCACGTTTTTGTAGTGCAATACTTTGGAGGGTGCCTCCAAGGAGTGGACGTAGGTCGAGTCGACCGAACCACTATAAATTTCTGTGTTCTTTTCTTGCTTCCCCTTTAAAATCGTATTTATTTCTGTGTGTGATTTGGTTTATGCAATTTCCTTTCTTTTGAAAAGAGTTTTTTAAAATACCAATTCACCCCACCCCCACCCCTTGGTTAGCTTGGGACTAAGTTCATAGGCTTAAACATCCTAACGAACTTTCAATATCCACTCCTCGTGTCCTCCTTCCAAGTATAACACTAAAACTCTTAGTGTCTCTCCTTAACCCCCACAGCTAGGCGTAGAAGCCCTTACAAACTCTTTTCCACCAACCTGGTATGGAGATGACTATACTCCTTCACACATAGAGAACCTTGACTCCTTTAACCTTCCCCTGGTGATGTAGTGTAACCTAGAGCTCCTTTTCACCTTTTGGTGAGCAGAGAACCTGAAATCACTTTCACTTCCCGGTGCAGCGGTTGCCATGCTTTTGACACCAAAGAGATCATCTTCTTCAAAACTCTCTCAAGACAAACCATGAATACGATATATACTAAGATGCAAGATTGTTGGAGAAACTGTATGAAACCCCCTCCACACTCCCTTGAAACCTACAAGGAATTTTCCCTCCAAACTCTACCATTTTTTTCTCCCCTTTCAAGGCTCTCTCTTCAAGTTTTCTCCAAATGAATGAATACTCAATATATGCCAAAGAATCTTAAAAAGTCTTATGAGAAAGCTTAAACAGAGGGCTTAAAAAAATCCTAAAAATTCAATTTAGCTATCAAATATTATATAGTACTATTGTAGGATCATCCAATATGATGTGTGGAATTTAATATGTTAGTATTGTACGATCATCAGTACGAACATTAGTACAAACATTCTAATTTACCTGTTAGTGATGTACAATCATGAGTATGAATGACCAATCGTATAGTACGATTAGTTCAACCGAAATGTAATTCGTCTAGGACGAATCATGGGTGGCCAAAATCATCTATGTTGATCGTACAATGTGATCAAGTTCATACAGTATGATCAAAATTAAGCTTATTTGATTGATTAATCATAGGATTAAATTAGGCAATATTTTAAATATCGTACAATACAATTAGGTTCGTATAGTTCAATAAAATGGCTTTTCAATTTCAAAATTTTGCATAATTTAATGAACTACAAGATTTCTAATTATAACAAATCATCAAGTACGATATGGTATTCATATTGTACGATTTGCTATATTTTAAAATTATTTTTTTTAGAAAAATTAAAATTTTAATTAATTTCTTTAACACCATATCGTATAGTATAATCCATATCATATAACACGATATACATAAAAATTAAAATATTTAAAATCATTTTTTCTACTCATGTATGTGTAGGCACGATCATCAGGCTAACCTACACCTTTAGAAAACTTGACTCAAAAAAAAAAAAAAAAAAAAAAAAAAAACAAACTATTTTAGGATAACCTATTCTATCCAAACTTGAGCCCTTAATCTTCCAAAAACTATGTATGTTGTACCTGAAATATTAGTCAACACACCAACATATAAGTACTAAAATACTAGGAGAAATAAAAAAGTAATCAATAATATTTGTTATCATCAAAATCATAAACTCGGGAGCCTAAGTTGGAATAATCTCCCTCTTTTTTATGATGATAATTATTATTGGTTGAATTTACAAACTACAAATATTTTCTCCTAAACTCTCCCTTACTAAAATAATTATATTAAAAAATATTAGAAACTATTTTTTAAGACAAATAAATTTTTAAGACTAAATAACAAAAAAAATTAAAAACCAAACTACAATCAACCACAATACATTAAGCTCCCCCATTTTTATGATAGAAAATATTATTGGTTGAATTTGTAAACTAAAAATATTTTCTCCCAAACTTCCCTTCACCAAAGAAATTATATTTAAAAATAGAGAAAAGCATTTTTTAAGACAAATAAAATTTTAAAACTAATTAACAAAAAAAATTTAAAAACTAAATCACAAATACAACCAGCCATAATAAATTCTCCCCTTTTGACATTATAAAAAAGAATAGATAAAATAACACCTAAAATTAAAATACAAGCAGAAAAAAATAATAACATACATAAAGAAACTAAAAAATGAAATTATTCTTAAAACATAATAAAAATAAAACATATAAAAACATATAAAAATCACACAAAACAAATAAACATAATATAAAAACAAACCTTAACATACTTAAACCTGATCAGAATTAATAATTGAATCCTTGATGATTTAGCATAAGATTGCTACCTCATCATCTTGCTCCTACTCTATGACTCAGAAGCTAAGTCTACTCATGATATTTTTTTTACTTCTTATCATTTGATTTTATCATATTTTTCATATTTTTATCATTTTCCTTTACAAGATAAGTTTTTAAATTTGGGAATTCAAATTTCAAATGTTCGGGTTTTCTACACCCAAATCAAATAACGTTAGAAGAAAATTTAATATTTTTATCATTTTTACCTTTTTCTCCACTTTTATTAATTTTTATGTTTATGCTTTAATAGACTTTCAAATTTATTTGTTATTAATTTTATCTCCTTAATCTCATTATCTACTAAGCCAAATTCATCTGTCTTTGGCTTTTAACACTATTGTCTTCTTATCACGTGCATCCAAAAGTCTTTAGCTCACACTTTGCTTGTAGGCAATGAGTGAGCTGATTAGATTATAAATAGAATAAGTATTCAAATCTTTTTGTTCACATATAGTTGTGACTTTGGCATCAAATTTATCAAGAACATAATATATAATTTTGTTAATATGTTCAAAGTTTTAAGTTTCTTTACCTAAGGCATGCAAAGATATTATTATTTGAGTAAATCTAACATACATGTCTGAGATAGTCTCATAAGGTTTCTTGCTGAAAAGTTTAAAGTCATGCAGTAAATGTTCAACTTGGATTGCTTGACTTCACTAGTACTTTCGTATGTAATATATAGTTTATCCCAAATTTTATTACCAAGAGTACATGTAGATATTCTCATACAATCTTCAGAATTCAAAGCACAAAAAAAATTCAAGCATTAAGCATTCAATTGAGCATTATTTTTTTCTATTATACTTCATTTTATAAATGGAATATCAGTTTTAACTCCATCTACAATATGTGACTATACAGAATAATAAGTATGAATCATATGCAATATTCGATATTCAATTTATTGCAAGAAAGTAGACATGTAAATTTTTAGAAAATTAAAAGAAATATTTTCAAATAAAGTTAGTCGCGTAATTGACTATCCTTCCACTATATTATGATTTTCAAAGTTAGGCATTGATCATTTTTTAAAAAGTTTTCTAAAACAATATTTTTCAATCCTGCTCTGATACCACTTGAAAATTCAAGAAGATTGTTAGACCTTAAGGAACTATCCTTAAGGCACACTAATATAGAATTTATACTAGCACTTGATGCATAAGCTAGTATATTTATCAAAATTGCAAAGATTATGATGATAGTATATCAATACAACATAATATCATTCAGAGATTTTATCTAATCTGTTATATCTGAAAATATAATGTGAAAAAAAGTACAAAAAGTAAAAATTAGAATGAGCACATCAGATTTATAGTGGTTTGGTTAAACCATGACCTACGTCCACTCTCCAGAGTCCTCTTCTGGTATTGCACTAAACTTCTTAGTATCTCTCTTTTAGCCCCACAACTAAGTGGAAAAGCTCTTAAAAACTCTCTTCTACCAATGCGGTGTAGCAGAGGACCATACTCATTTTACACGCAGAGAGCTTTGACTCCTTTTCACCTTCCTTTGGTGAGGCAGTGAATCTAGACTCCTTTTCACCCACTTGGTGAGGAAGATAACCTAGAATCACTTTCACCTTCCCAAGTGCCACGAATTAGCTGGATCTTTAAACACCAAATAGAACTTATTCTTCACAAAATTTTTCTCAAGAAAAAACTTGAATGCAATGGTATTAAGATGCAAGCTTGTCGGAGCAACTGTATGAAATCCCCTCCACACTCCCTTCAAACCCACAAGGAAATTCTCCCTCTCAAACTCATCCCTTTCCTCTATCCCTTTCAAGGCTCTCTCTTCGAGTTTTCTCCAGACGAACGGAGAGTAAATGCATACCAAAAACTCTTACAAAGTGCTATGAGAAAGCTTAAATAGAGGATTTAAAAAAATCCTAAAAATTTAATTCAACCATCAAATATCATATAGAATGATCACAGGACTGTCATTTATGATGTGCATAATTTAAAATGCTAGTACTATATGCTCATTAGTACAGATATTAGTACGAACAGTGCAATTTTCTAGTTAATACTATATGATCATAAGTATGAATGACCAATCATACTGTATGATTAATTCAATTGAAATGCAGTTCATCCAGGACAAATCATCTCTATTGATTATAAAGTATAATCAAGTTCGTACAATACAATTATAAAATTAAAATTAAGCTGATTCAATTGATTAATCATAGGATTAAATTAGGTAATATTTTAAACATCATATAATGCGATTATGTTCGTATAATACAAATAGAGCAACATCTCAATTTTAAACTTTTACCTAATTTAATGAATGGTGGGGTTTTTAATTATAACACATTGCCCACTACATTTTGGTGTTCATATTGTCTGATTAGTTATATTTAAAAATATTTTGTTTTGAAAAATTAAACATTTTAATTAATTTTTTATAACACAAGATAGTATAGTATGATCCATATTGTACAATAAAATATGTAGAAAAAAATAAAAGATTTAAAATCATTTTTTCTCCCCTTGTGTGTCTGTGCACAGTCATCAGGCTAACATACACCTTTATAAGTCTTGACTCAAGAAATTTAAAAAAATGAACATCTCTCTCTCTCTCTCTCTCTCTCTCTCTCTCTCTCTCTCTCTCTCTCTCTCTCTCTCTTTCTTCTTCTCCTTCTTCTTCTTCTTCTTCTTCTTCTTCTTCTTCTTCTTCTTACTTGATAAATTTGATGCCAAAGTCATCCTTTTTCTTCTTCTTCTTCTTCTTCTTCTTCTTCTTCTTTTAGTGTCTCTATTTTATCCCCCACAACTAGGTGGAGAAGCCCTTATAAACTCTCTTCCACCAACCTAGTTTTATAGAGGATCATACTTCTTTCACACGTAGAGAACCTTGACTCCTTTTTCACCTTCCTCGAGTGAGGCAGAGAACTTATACTCTTTTTAACCCTCTTGGTGAGGCAGAGAACCTTGAATCACTTTCACCTTCTCCAGTGCAATGGAGTAGTTCAGTTTTTTGACACCAAAGAGATCTTCTTCCCAAAATATCCCTCAAGACAAACCTTGAATACAATGGTACTAAGATGCAAGCTTGCCTGAGCAACCATGTGAAACCCCCTCAACACTCCTTTGAAACCCACAAGGATCTTCTCTCTCTCAAACTCCACCATTTTCTCTCTCTCCTTTAAGGCTCTCTCTTTATTATTTCTCTAGAAGAATGAACACTTAATGCATGTCAAAAACTCTTACAAAGTCTTATGAGAAATCTTAAATAGAGGGCTTCAAAATTTCTAAATATTCAATTCATCAATCAAATATTATATAATACGATCGCAAGATCGTCCAGTATGATATGCATAATTTGACACGTTAGTATTGTACAATCATTAGGTCAAATAGTTTAATTTTCCTGTTATTATTATACGATCATCAGTATGAATGACCAATCATACAGTACGATTAGTTCAAATGAAATGCAATTTGTCTAGGATAAATCATGGGACGACAAAATTTGTCTCTATTGATTATACAATATGATTACATTCATATAGTACGATCAAAATATCTAAATTAAGTTGATTCAATTTATTAATCATATGATTAAATTAGGTAATATTTTAAATATCATACAATATTATTATGTTCATACAGTACAAATAGAAAAACTTCAATTTTAAAATTTTGCTTAATTTAATGAATGGAGGGGTTTCTAATTATAACATACAATCCAGTATGATATGGTGTTCATATTGTACGATTAGTTATATTTCAAAAAAAAATTAGATTTAACACCACATCGTATAATACGATCTACATCGTATAGTATAATATATAAAAAAATTAAATATTTAAAATTGTTTTTGCTCTCCTTGTGTGTGTGCACAATCACCAGGCTAACATACACTTTTATAAAACTTGACTCAAGAAATTAAAAATAAATAAATAAAAATTATAAACTCTTTTAACATAACCTATTATACTCAATCTTGAGCCTTAAATCTTCAAAAAACCGTGTATGTTATACCTAAAATATTAGTCAACACAAATAGATATGCACTATAAATACTTGGAGAAATAAAGAGGTAATCAATAATATTTGTTATCAACAAAATTATAAACTCAAGAGCTCGAGTTGCAACACCAAGCAGTTATATATGCATTGAATTAAATAAATAAATATTCTTGGCGATGCTCTTATTTATTTGGGGGCTAAGCAGCTAAAGTGCCTATAGCATTTATATTTATTATTAACTTAACCCTCTTTAATTTCCCTACATGAGTTGGCCATCTGTAGAAAACTCAGTGAGCAGTTAGAATGGTCCTAACATAAGGATAATTTATCTCTCATCACATCAATTCATAGATTATAATTAAATTAAATAAACACACATATCAATCAAATTCCAACCACAGCATGCAATAAAACATGGAAAACTCAGCACACAGTAGTAAAATAAACACTGGCCTAGCCTAGACTAAAGTTGGTTTTCCTATAAAACCATCTAAAGTGTATGCTTAATACTGTGTGGCTATGGTAGATAAGAAGCTGGATAGTTTGCTTAAGTTATGTAGTGTTCGGGTTTATTAAAGATCAATAAGGAAACTTTTGTTAGAGTTCAAATATTAATGTGTTAAGATTTATTGTAGAATGTATTTTTAAGATTAATTGCTTAAATGAGTTTAATTGATTATGGATTAAGGGATTAATGAATTTCAATTAGTTTAATTAGTTGTCAATTTTAAGGACTAAATTAATTTAGATTTTTTTATTAATCAGTTCGGGGCATTGTGCCACCAAGCTTGAGGAATTATACCTCCTTAGGACACTTAGCCCCGCACCCTAGAGTAGTCCATCTTAAAAACCTGGTTGATATGGTTGGATTTAAAATTTAAGTTTGGTTAATTAATGAATAATCATTCAATTTCAAAGTTTCACACTCAATTGAATCCATTCTTAACATTGTGCCACTACGCTTGAGGAACTAGGCCTCCTTAGGATACTTAGTCGCACAGCCCAGAGTAGTCCATCCAAAAAATAAAATCTTTAGAGTGGTTGTTGTCTATTAAATGGTTGGTTGACTGGTTTTGATAATCAAGTTAGAGTTTTTTTTTGTGGGATTTTAACAAATTATTAAATTTTTCGTATTATTTAGAGTTATTTAATCAAATGAATTAAGTGTCCAAAAGTTGACTTTTTTAAATTAAAGTTAATTTTGAAAGTCTTAGATTTTTAACAAATATTAGATCGTAAGATGAGTAATTAGACTATTAGTTTGCTTAATTTGAATTTTTTGATAAAAAGTTAAGATTTTTTTAAGTTTGGACCTAGATTTGAACTACGAATCGAAAAGTTGACTTTTTGACTTTGACTTAATTTTAGAGGGTTGACATTATTAGAAAATATTAGATTTTAATTAGAGTTGAATGCCTTTGAGTTTGATTAAATTGGATTTTCTTAGAATTATTTGTAATTTTTAAAAGTTTGGAGATTTTTGGAAATTTTAAAATTGCCTATTCAAGAAAATTTTTATATTTTTTTTAATTCAAATTTGTCCCAAACTTCATGGAATGCCCCCAAGGGTCAAAAATGACTTAAGGGTATGTCTCCAAGCATTTAGGAATTTTTTGTATTTTTAAATATTTTTAATTAATTAATTGAATTAATTATCAATTTTCCTTAAAAATTTAATTAATGTTAAATTAGGGTCTAATCATGAGACTTTTATTTTTCATTAGTTAAGGTTTGAATTTTGATCAATTTGAGGCATTATATGTAATTTTTCAAATTAAATTCAATTTATTTGAAATTTTTGAAGTTTTAAAGCTTAATTAAAGTTAATCGATTAAGGGGCTTAATGATTTCACAAATCATTAGAATGCTTTCTATGGGCAGAGAATGCCACTATGTTTGAATGGTTTGAGTTTCAATGTTGTAGGACTTATATTTTATATTCTAAAATTATCCTATGTTCTCTGAACAAAGCCTTAATTTTTACGCTTAAGGTGACACTCAATTGAATGGGTTCAAAATAGATGTTTAACTAACCCTTAGCATACATATGTAAATAAACAAAAACACGATCAATTCCTAAATCTAGGAGAACCTAAATTAAGTGCAAGTGTGAGCATCCTAAGCATGCCAAGATAATAACATAACTTGAACAAAAAGAAAACTCAAACAATGGTTAATAAATTAATTAATTACCCATTGATCTATCCCCATTAATTCTTTTCATTCAAATTCAATCTATGATTAAAGTTTCAAAATCTCACTCGAGTCTCTCAAGATTTAGTATATACATAATTTCGAAATAAAGTTAAAATACATAATTGTATACATATATATTTAAAATACCATATAATCTTTTGAAATTTTTGAGTCGTAAAAAAATATTGAAATGTAATTCAAAATAATTTTTTAAAAAATTTATATAAACAAATTCAACAACTGATGTGGAATCGAATAAATTCATATTAACAATATAAATCAGAGTTTTCACCCACACATATAATTACAAAAAAATAAAATAAAAAAACAATCAGAATAAACATACCATAATTTATAGTGGTTTAGTCAACCTAACCTACGTCAACTCCTTAGAACCCCCTATTCCAGGTATTGCACTAAACCTTTAGCAACTCTCCCCTAACCCCCACAGTTAGGTGGAGAAGCCCTTACAAAATTACTTCCACCCCTCCGGTGCGGCAGAGCAGCCGGGACTTTTGACACAAAAGAGATCTTCTTCTTCTTCCCAAAACTTCCCTCAAGACAACCCTTGACTATGATGGTACTAAAGTGTAAGCATGTCATATTAATCATGTAAAACCACCCTCCACACTCCCTTGAACTCCATAAGGATCTTCTCCCTCTCAAACTCCACCCTTTCCTCTCTCCCTTTCAAGGCTCTCTCTTCAAGTTTTCTCCATAACAAAAATAACTCAATTGAGTGCCAAAAGACCCTTACCAAGTCTTTCGAGAAATCTTAAATAAGGGGCTTCAAGAAACCCTAATTTTCAAGAGTTCTTCTTCTATTTGTATAGTATGATACATGAATCATAACACATGATCAGTACAATTTAAACTCATCCAGTAAGTTCGTGCAGATGAACTGCTTAACCTTTATAACACTTCATAAAGTACAATCGAAAGATCATCTGATATGAAATATAGAAATTCCTTCTGTTTGTTTGGGATGACTTCTGGGATGGCCAACTTCATGCACTATCGATCGTCCAACACTATGGACATCATACATTATGATCAATACAAAAATCATAGATTTTGTTTGGTATGATCTCTGAGATGACCAATTCATATAATGTTAATCATATTGTATGAACTATATCGTACAGTATGATTGGCGATAATAATTATCTATAATTTGATTATTTGATATCGAACGGTTAATTAAGAAATATTTTAATTAACGTGTATAGTACGAACCAAATTGTACCATAAAATTGATACATAATTAGTATATTTCTTAATCTATGGTGGCTAGGGTTTTGACAGAGCACAACAAATCGTACAGTATAAATTAAAGTTATACAGTATGATTTACTTAAAAAAAACTCTCTCAAAATATTTTTCTCACTTCCCCTATGTGTGCATAAGGTTATTCAGTAAGCATAAATCTTTACAGGACTTTCACTCAAGAAATAACAAAATACATCAATGAATATTACAGACTCTTTAAAGAATGACCTATTCTACCCAATCTTGAGTCCTGTGTTTTCGTTGGATGGTGCATGGTGTTCTTGAAATATTAGTACACACATAAATAAATATATACTAAAAATACTAGAAGACATAAAAATATAAGCCACAATGCTTGTTATCATAAAAAATATAAGCTCGTAAGCTTGAGTTGTAATATATGGGAGACAATTTAAATGAAGTTTAAAGTTTTGAAATGATGTAGTTAGAGCTTGGAAAGAGAGTTGACCACTCAAGAGAGGTTTAAGTATCTTATTGACTTTCTTTAACTAGTCAACATGGTTAAGGCTAGTGGCATGGCATTTAGAGAATGTGGGGCGGGGGTCTCTATTTAAAATAGGTTGGAGATGGGTCAAAGGGTTAGAGCTATTATAAGAGTGAATGGGAGCACATAACATGAGGTTTGACCAAGGATTTTGAGTTGATTTGTTCAAAATCAAAGGGGTGTGGCTCACCTATATTTAGGACATATTTAAGGTATAGAATGGGATGAGTTTGAGTGTTTAATAAAGTTTGAATGGATCTAGCTTGAATGAATGGGAGGATTGGACCCAAACAAGAAAAGTTTGACCAAAGTCTGACTCAGTTGAATAAGTCAACTATTAATTGGGTCAACATGTCCACTCAGGTCCAAATAACTCGGGAAGGTGTTCAAAGAAGTTTGATTAAGTTTGGAGTTGATTTGAAATTAAATTGATTGAACACAAGGTTTATGGTTAATCTGGTCAACCTAGGTTGACTTGGTCATCCAGGTTAACCCAAGGGTAGGGGTTGGACTTGAAAGGTTGGAAATGATCAAAGGAGTCCACTGGAGGTGGTTTCAAGGTATGGGGAGATCATTTCAGTTAAATTGACTTTCTTAACCCTTAAGATCCTACGGGTTAACATAGGTTGACTTGGTCAACTAAGTTGACCCATGGCTTGGGTTTGGGTCCTACACGGTTTTTTTTTTATGTTTGGAGACTAGTGGAGGTGGTCCCATGGACTGGTGGGGTCATCTGGTCCAAAATGAGCAATTTTAACCCTTAAAAGGGTGTTTTGGTCAACCATGATTGACTTGGTCAATTAGGCCAAATCAAAACTTGAATCTACATCTAATAGATCTCAAATGGTATTTGGGATCCATTGGGATCCATTGGAAGATGATTCAAGGGTTTGAGAGGTTGAGCCATGTTGAATTTCAAAAGTTCAAAAATCCACTTTAAAGGGCATTTTGGTCATTTTGACCTCTAGTCAACTCTGGGTCAAATTTAGTTCAAACAAGTGTGGTTTACTGGTGATGGAAATGGCTACATGCTTTGGGGAGAGTTCTAAAGTAAAATTCCCCAAGGTGACAAGTCTAATGGCATAAGCAGTAAATATTTAAAGGTTTTATAGCTTTTAGAAATAAATTTTGTTTATAGGGTTAAAGACCTCAAAATGAGCTCAAATTTGGAGGGATGGATCTAGCGACATGTCAAGTCAATAAGCATTTGATAGATCATGAATCGAATGTCATTTGACTTAGTCTCCAGGTGATAAAAAATTCATACAGATTAGGCTTCAGGGCCTAGACTTTTGGCCTTAAGTTTTGAATTAAAAGTTTGGGTTTAAGTTGGATTAAGAGTTTGATTGGGAAAGATTTGGAACAATAAATCACAGTTAGATAAATAACTGGGGTTGATCAGATATGACCAAGGCCTAATTGAAAATCAAATTGAACTATGAAGGTAGACAGGATAAAAGTTTAGAGTGGAAATTGAATTGGAGGCTAGAATGAACTTTGATTGGAATCTCTATGATTGAAAAGTGGAAAGTTATCAACTCTAGGATCACTAAGCAAGAGTTTAGATAGGCCCTGATGACCTTATACAAAAATGAGGTCAACATGTGGTGAATGATTATTTACTTATGTTGCTAAGATGGAAAAACATGTTAGAAGGCATACAAATAAAAGTAACAAATTAAATAAATAATATAAACAAAGGTAGAAAACTAAAATCAAAATTTTCATAATTACCTATTTAATCCTTCAAGATATTCAAGATGGTCAAGAAAATATCTCTTTGCTCCTGTTTTTTTATATTCCATTCTTATAAAAAAATTGTCCATCATTTTAAATAAAGGAATAATGCTCTTAGTTATCTTTCCATTACCAAACAAATCTAATTACTTTGTGTAAACTAAGAATCTATTGTAAAAGGATGTATTGAAGTATGTGTAAACTAAGAAACTTATTTTGTTTAGTAGATGATGCTGGGTCGCATTATATATTACCGGTAGGAGAAGAGCACAAGAGGATAATGTATTGAAGTTTGAATGCGAAGAAAGAAAGAAAAAAGATAAGAGATTGTATGAATCTAGACAAAATCTTTATTATCCATGCCATATATACTAACAGGTAGAAAGCTAAAGCTTTAGATTACAGAGAAAGAAATAACTTCTCTATAATTTCCCTCTAGTGGTTCTTCAATACTCTCTCTCTCTCTCTCTCTCTCTCTCTCTCTCTCTCTCTCTCTCTCTTGTGAGGATGCTCTATCTGAGAATGTTCATATTTCTATCCCTCATTTCTTCTTCTCCCTCATCCTCTCCCTTTTATAGAGTCTAGAAAGTTGCATAATGTATGTCTTTGACATGATGGTTGTCTTGTCATTTTATGTTGTAGGTTAGTCGTCGCTACTAAGTAGAATGAAAAATTAAGAGGGGCAAGTCGGATGGGCTTATGAAAACTCATTGTCGTTGGCCAAGAGCTAGTTTGGGAGCCCATATTGAGATGAGAGGGGGTGAGTATCATTAGAGTGTAGTCAAGTGGATGAGTCGGCGTGGACTATTAAGTTATTCTATGGTCTCCCTATTGTGAGGTGAGAAAGGAGAGTGACATCTTGGCGAGGCCTTTAATTCGATATTGTTATGAGAGATGTTTACAAGGGTAGCATATATGGTTTGTTGTTTGGTGTATCTCATGTGGCAATCTTAGCTATGACTGAGATGAATAAAGATTTGTGTCTCTAGAAAATAAAATTCCCTTGCCTAGGGATGATTACCTAGAAGAGGTGTCGGTGCTTATCCATCTTTCTCCACTATTTAGCTCATTTCTAGCTAATGAGTGAATCCCTTGAAAGAACTGCACCAAGAGAGGAGTAGACCATCCTTTCGCTCAACCTGAACATGACCTGTATGACACTTGTGAATGGCTATATGCATAGGTATTGAACATTTGGTTCTCTGATTTATGTGACCCCTTTGAATATCGGATGTCAAAAAAATTTAGATAAATGAAAATAAAAAAGAAGAGAAAGAGTAAATGCAAATTTATTGACTTAAATCTTTAACAAATCTTGAGATTCAATTTTCCTCAGAGACTAGTGGTCCCATCTCCAAGTTTCTCTATAAATATTGGCATTGGGTTAGATAGATATTATGTTTAATTTTCCACTGAGAGCCTTACTTGACTTCGATGATATGGACTCTTTTGCTCCTCTTAGCATCCAAGCTTCCTAGAATGCTGGTTATAAAAGGGCCTTGGTAACCTTTGGCATGGGGGCTAAGAATAAGGAAGAAGTTATTTTGAGTAGACCCATTATTGGAGAAGAGGGTTGAGTGTCTATTGTCTCGGCCAATCTTATTGTGTGTTCTATAAATAAGAGAATGCGAGCTGAGGTGGGGGAACCAATTGTCATCAGGGATGACCAGTCGCCTGGTCTGACTACAAGGATTGAGGAGATGGTTGTTCCTGCGATCATGAAAGCGGGAGGCATGACTAAAGAAGGCAGAGGCCCTAAAGATGAAGAAAATCACCCTCCGCTTTGTAGAGTGCATAAGGGAGTGCAAGTAGGATCCTTCCAAAGGAGTAAGGGTGGAGGGAGGGGACAGGACAAGGGGGGGCACGTGCCCCCCTCCTATTTTTTTTCCTTGGATAAAGTGATATAAGAGATTAAAACAATTGTTTTAAGAGAAAAGTAAGATTTTGAGGTACAAACTATAATTATTCTATCATGATTTTTACCGCATGTAATATATTCATAAAAAAATAGTTACATAATTTATTGATCATTTTTTTTGTCACAATAGATCTTAAAAGTATTCTATTTATTTAGAGAAATGTGTAATATACATTTTAATTGAATTTATTGATGTGTTGCACTCATTTTAAAGCAAATATAAGTGTGGAATATCAATTTAAAAAAGAAATTTTGCATGATTTTCATAAAAAATAAGACCTAAGAATTATATTATTTAACATGCAAGAATATGCTTTAGGCTTTATTCGGAATAGTTTTCTTATTAATTCTCACAATAACTTTCTTATAAAAAATTTTACTATGCAAATGGGATCGCTCCCAAATGGCTTGCTTTCCGTGTACCCAAATAGCCTGCTTCATTTTCCCCTTTACTCCTCTCTCATGACTCGCAACCTCGAGCATGGCTAGTGGTGTTAAATTCAGGTCACGGGTCGGGTTTGTGTCAAACCCATAATTGACCCGGGACTATTCTGGTCAACCTGAACCTAACTTGTATTTACAAATGGGTCAATTTTTTGGACCTGAACTCGACCCGCTTATGGATCGGGTCAACTCGACTTGACACGATTGACCCAGTGCCAACAAGAAACGGCTAGTTTTTGCGTCAAAAAATGGGACAATCTCCACTTTTTGGGTAAAAAATGGGTCAAAAATGAGTCAATCTCGGGTTGCTGGGCCAAAAATAGATTTTTGGGTAAAAAACGGGCCAATTTTGGGTCAAATGGTCAGCCCAAACCCAACCCAATTTTTGAAACGGGTCAAATTGTTGAACCTGAACCTGAAAATGAGTCAAATTGTTGAACCTCAACACGACCCATTTTGAGTTCGGGTCAACCTAAACCCAAAATTTTTGGGACGGGTTTGGGTCAGGTTTTTGGGCATGTCCAATATTGACACCCCTAAGCACGGCTTTTAGTTTCCCTTTCGCTCCTCTCTTGCCATGTTATTTGCATTATTAATTTTCATATTACAGCTCCTTTTGGCTCCAGTAATAAGACTGTAAATAGAACTATTTTAATATATTATGACATTCCATATGAGATGACAAACTGTTGAAAAATTGACCGTCGAAAAACTGCAAAAAAATTGAACGCCGAAAAATTACATCGGTAATGGATTATTTTCCTGTAGTGTTTAATTTAGGCCCCCCTGAATAAAATTTTTTGCTCCGCCACTGCAAAGGAGGCAAATGTGCTAGAGCGGGAGGCATTTATTCTAAAAACTGCTATAATTAGTGAAAGAATTGAAGGAACTATTGATGAGCAGGCTATGGATAAGGCTCTTAGGGAGTTAACAGCTTATCCTATATATCACAACCCAACCTAAGTAGGACAGGTCCTATCATTTTGGGCTATGACAGACAAATCTCAATATATTTTTGGAAATATTTCAAAAAATTTCTTCTAATTTAAACTTTAAAATAAAATGCAGACTACACATCATGCCCAAGAATCTAATTTGAAAGAATTATACTTTTATCTTTTAATTTATGCAACCAGAGCTAACTAATTTCTTTTATCTATACAAATACTAGTATAAGTAAAACTATCGATCAAAACATTAATATATAATTTATATTACTTCCCTAAAAATCATGTACACTACTCAGAATATATACAATAATAACATCTCTACCCAACCATGTGTATAAAAGAATAGCTAAAATAATAAAAACTTGAACATGAAGGATCCTAATAAATTTCATACTCCTACTTCCTTGTCTTGACCTAAAATCATTTAACCATATATTGTGAGCTCAAGAGCCCAACATGTAACTAAATCGTACAATTGAATTCAATGCACGATAAAGAAGTTATATATATATATATATATATATATATATAAAAGCAGTCAAATCATAACAATAATAATCACATGACCATGAATAAGTATAAAAATAGTAAACCTTACATGCAGTGGTTGTAGAATCTCTAAATAGTAAAACAATATGGTATGGAATCCAAAAAAAAAAAAAAAAAACAATAGTGAAATCAGTAAACAAGTATGGTTGTCGAATAAATAAAGCAGTTGTCATATGAGTCCAATCAATCAGTAAATCAATCATATAAAGTAGTAAAATGAAAGTATTAGTAAAGATTTATCGAACTTAGATCAATTTAGTAAAATCCTATAACTTTAAATCTTGGACAAAGATTACTGATTCTGTCAAATCTGCCGACACTTTTCATAGGGCTGACATTGATATAAACAAAGTCATCAATCTGAAATCTAACCAACCTGTTTTTTTTTTCATAATATGAGGCATGCCACTTTAAAAAATCTATAAATAAACCCCTACTTCCCACATGAAAGGGGTTGGGCTTGGACATTTGGCTTGAGATTGAAAGGAGCTCTAAGGCTTTGAGGATTATAGAGTTATACCCAAGCACCACCACCGGCGAGCTTCTGTTGACCACTAACTAACCACCGTCAGGCCAAAGACCATCGTCAGACCACTGCCCGGTTACCAATCATCGTTGGACCATCACCTAACAGCATATTTCATCTACACTTACATTGATCTTTGCCAAACTACCACCAACAAACTTCCATCGACCATCGCTGGGCCACAGGCCAACTGCCGACCACTTCTAGACTTTCGCTCGACCATCGTAGGGCCATCGCCCAACCACCATCAACTGCCTAGTCACCGACCGCCACCTAACTTCACCCTACCATCATTGGACCCTCGCCTAGATTGGACCCTTGTCCAGCCGCCAAAAGCCTTTAGGCCACCATTTCTCCCTCTAACCATCATCTCCCATCGAGGCCTTTGATTACCATCGCCAACAACTATGGTCCCTCTGACCACCATCGCTTGTCAACTATGATACATTCAACTATCATCACCTGCTGACTACGATCCATCTAACCTTTAACGCCCATCGACTATGGTCCCTCTAACCATTATCATCCATCAACTATGGTCCCTCAAACTAACTTTGTCTAATAACTACGGTCCCTTCGACCATAGTCTCCCGCCGACTACGGTCGCTTAGACCATTGTCGCCCATTGACTATAGTCTCTTTGACCTCCATCACCCACAGACTACGATCCCTCTTACCTCCATTCCCCAATTAATATGGTCCCTCTGACCACCATCTCCTATCGACTATAGCCCCTTAAACTTTTCTCCCATCTACTACAATCCCTCTAACCATCGTCGCCTGCTGACTACATTCCTCTGATCTCCATCGCCCGTAGACTACGGCCCCTCTGACCTTCATTGCTCGTGGACTATGGTTCAGTATACCATCCTTGCCCGTCGACTATCCCCCCCTGACTTCATCACTTATCGATTACAATGCCTCCGACCATCTCGCTGACTATAGTCCCAAAGACCTCCATTGCCTGCTGACTATGGCCCCTCCAAGCTTCGTTGCCCGCCAACTACAATCCCTTCGACCTTCGTCATCTGCCGACTACGGTCTAGCCAACTAAATGAATAACCGAATATTCTCTTGAGAACAACTCTCATATAAGTATATTATATTAACCTCAATTATGTAATATGATCTATATGATGTATATTTTCTACAACGAGCTAAGGCCTTCCCCCAAAAGAAGGGACCCATTTATAATCAACTGTATACATAGTGGATTCTTTTCAACTAAGCTGGGCCCTATGATTTTTCCCCCTTTTATAATGATAGAAACTGACCAAACTAAATAAATAATTGGATAAAGAGTAATCAACTAGAGGTTGGACGTTATCAAAAGAACTTGATCAGGAGGGAAAACAGCATAATCAAGAGAGCATAGCGATAGTATAAATAAAAAATTAAGGCAATATACAATCAAAGTATCGATGCATGATGAGAATATATGAAGATGTGTAAGGGTGAATCAAAAGTGATCATTGGATATGTCTCAAAGGTGCATAACAGTCAATGTCAAATGGACCTAGAAAGAGTTAGGTTTGTTTATTTTTTAATACTAAATAATCAATCTTAATATGATTGATGAAGTACAAACCAATCTATCATCAATAATAGACCAAATGGTTCAGTGCTGGACTCCACCTATATTTATCAAGCCCTAATAAAAATCAATCAAGTAGAGAAGACTATGTGTAGTGAGATGGCTCAAAACCCTAGAATGATGTCTAAATGCAAAAAAAACTGCAATATATAAATGACAAAATAACACAAACAAGTAGAGCTAGTCAAATCATGTTGACTTAAGGTCACCTTGTGCTGATTAGGACATTACATTGGTGTGTCTGCAAGTGCTCAAGGCTAGATTTTTGCCCATATCAGAATGAACTAAATCAAATAAAACTTGATTTTGAATCTTTTAGAAATTTAAAATATTTTAATAGTTTTTAGAAATTCATAAAATTAACAGAATTTTAATATCCAAAATTCATTGAAGTTTAAAAATTGACATTTTAAAACTATTATTAATGGATTAAAATTTGAATACTTGAAAAGTGTATGTTAAAAGTCTAGGTTGAAGGTGAAGTTATAATTTTCTTGATAAGTTGAACAATTAAGTAAATTATATATTTTGATTAAAAATCTAGGCAATTAAATGAGGTTAGCTAATATGTCAATGTGCGGGTATTACCTATTATATGACATTAAAACGAACAAATCAAGTCATGAATATTAAAATTAATAGGGATATGAATTTTTTAAATATCAAAATAGAATATTTTAAGATTGTAAAATAAATTATTCAAATCACGCATATCCAATGTATATGAAATTTGGACCAAGTGAAATTATTTTTATATATTTAATAATTAATGTAAATATTATATTAACTATAAAAATTATCAACCAAAATTAAGTGTGTTATGAATCACTCAAAATGCTTCTTGAAGTTAAAATCCAAACCTAGAATGAAAGCTTAAACAATGATATGGAATTTTCTAATTAATCTTATTTTCTAGAAATTTCAAAAATAAGATTTTGAGAAGGAAATTTGGAGAAATATATATGCATGTTAAGATTAGAGCAAAAAAAATATTCACTTAAGCTTTAGGATTCCTTTGAGGCTATTGTTTTTTTGCTACTTTCAAAAAATTTTATACTAAAAAAAAACTGACGTATAAAACAGTAAAAAAATTATCTTAAATGAAGCCTTATATCTCCTCATTGATATCATATTTAGCAAAACATGTATAACAGATTTTCAATCAATATTTCAATGCAATGGACATAAATAGTTACTTTTTCTTGGTGTTGGTAAATAAAAAAAAGCTATGCTTATTTGTACTATGGTTTGATCTTCTTTTTTCCCTATTTAGGAAAGCGACAAAAAAATAATTTACTGAGTAAAAATTTATTAAAAAAAACATAAACGACATTAAAATATTGATAATTTTATTTAAAAAATAATGTGGTATGATATCCATCAGTATTTATTATATGATGTTTTCTATTTTTTTCATAATGTTGTAGTTTTTCAAATTTCTAAATGTATTTCATGTCTCAGAAGTTTGTTTGTTTTTTTTTTTTAATTATTGTTTGATAACAGGAAGCATTTATATGAGCAAATTTGATTATATGGCTAATAATAATGAAAAAAGAGATTTTATTTTCTTAGAGAAATGTGTGAAAGTTTTTTTCAAGCCAAATAACTCCTAATTGCACACATAGAAGGCTATTGAGGTAGACGGTGAACTAATTTAGTTTTAAATTGATTTTAATTTGAGCCTTTTCTTAAGCCTGATTAAAACCTTGGTCGGATTGTCATTGAACAACTGTTTCAAATTTGGTTTGAGCGTGATTTGAACTACTTGTTTGAATGATCAGCCTCATCTTCTCTTCGCATGTAGTCAATCCAATAGAAGCCCCATGAGTTTCCTTGGAGAAATCACATTTCTACTCACACATTACCTA
>NW_021319199.1:412597-415438 GCF_001605985.2 Dendrobium catenatum
CCAAAGGTTCCCACGAGCCACGACTTCAAGGAAGTGAGCCCTAGCTACATCATTGCCCATAAAAAACCTTCGCAACAGCAAATATTAAACGTAGCACCAGCAAAACGGCGAAAAGTAAACCAGAGAGCCTCCAACCAGAGCAGCCCATTGTCACAGCCCAAAGGAGAAAAATAACGAATAGCCCACAAAACCAGCACCATAACCCCAAAATCATTTCTTACCATGTCTACCCCTCCCACGAGAAGAAACAGAGACACAATAGACAGGTCTTTCTGTAAAGCAAAATTATCCACATGAACTTCATCCCCACTATCCTCTGAAGAGGAATCTGACGAACATTGAGGCCAATCTATTTTCATTCTCACATCCTCCCCAGAATTAGCACCCACATGAGAAAATAAGGCCTCAGGTGACATAAGCTTAATAGGAACCTTAACTAAAGGGCCAAGAACTAGCACAGTAGGCATCACAGGGGAACTAATAGTAGGGACAACCAAATAGGCAGAGACCTCACCGACATCCAGAGTATCAGAATTTACCTGATTGAAAATACAGGCATTAGAATCAACAATCTATGCATTCGAAGCCAAATTAATAGAGGAAGAAATAGTATCATGACTTTCTTTAGCCAACGAAGACAAAACCACACCATGACTAGGAGAAACAGGAGAGACAGAAGGCACATCGCCCACATACAGCCCATTTTCCATAGCCAAAATGATCTGGACAGACCTACCCACATAGGAAGAATAATGTTTCAAATTAATGCCACATTTCACAACACCAGGCTCACTCAAACACAAATGAGGGAGTTGGGTAATAGGGGCCACACCCTCCAAACCCTCAACAGAGTCCAACTGGACTAAATTAATAAGACTAACCTCCTCACCCTCCACGCCATTAAAACCTGGAACAGTGGAGGCAAAATCAGAAGAAACAAAAGCAGGGGCATTAGATGGAACAAGTAATTCAATCACAGTAGACTCAATTCCTGCAGCCAGAGCCATAAAAATAGATGGGTTAACCACACGGTCACCAGCCCCCAACGAAATAGATGGAGGGTGCAAGGCAGCAGATTTAAGATTAGGGTGAAGAATCTTACACCCAGCCTTTGAATGTCCCAAAGCAAGATAAAGTGTGCAATAGTCCGGAAAATCTTCAAAAACCACAGATTGAATATATCCAGTGCTATCCGAGCCAATCTAAATTTTGTCCAGGTACTGTTTGGACACATTCAATTCGACCAAAATGCGTGCAACCGATGGATGTGAACCAATGGAAGTTACATTACCAGTTTTCAACGGTTTGCCAAAAATCAATCCTAAAGCATGCATGCAGAATACGCGAGGCAAACAAGTGAGGCTGTAGATTAGGGAAAGAAATCCAGATTGGTATAACAGGTGATTCAATCTCAATATCCAAGGAAGAAGACCATTTAACCAATTTCATAGAACAATTACTCACAAAATAATATTTGTATGCAAAATCCCTACAATAATTTAACTCGTTAAAGAGCTTAATCAACACATTTCGTTGGTTCAAGAAAGTGACAGAAACTTTGCCATTAAGTTTAAGCTTAAAACAGAAACTCCTAATAGCATCAAGGGAAGTTCTACACCCAGGAAATTTACCAACCAGAGCATATTCGAACAGATCAGCCAAAGATTAGATTTCCGCCTCGAAAATCCACATAGCAGGTAAACATTTATGCGAAGAAACCCAAAGTTCAGGAAAAGGTACGGAAGAAGGCGAAGAACCAAAAAGAGAGTCCTTAAAAGAAAGAGAGGAAGATCCAACCAAAAAATAGGATCACAAAGACTAGAAGGCGCCATAAAACCAGGAAAAAAGTGAACCAACTCCGAACAGAGCAGAAGAAAACCTTCCCTGAAGCACCCTACGAGAGGCACCCAGCACAGAGTGGCCGAGGGGCAGCTAGGGCGAAGCCCTAGCACACCCCCAAGAGGGAGAGAGGAGCACCCCGAAAACTTCAGTCCTCATGCTTTTTGGCCCTAATAATTATGAAGTTTAAGGTGCATGACAGTCAATGTCACATGGACCTAGAAAGAGTTTGGTTTGTCTCTTTTTGAATACAAAATAAGCAATCTTAATATGATTGATGAAGTACAAACCAATCTATCATCAATAATAGAGCAATTGGTATTATGTTATGACATGCAGTGCTGGACTCCACCTTTATTTATCAAGCCCTAATAAAAATCAATCAAGTAGAGAAGACTATGTGTAGTGAGATGGTTCAAGACCCTATAATGATGTCTAAATGCAAAATAAAACTGCAATATATAAATGACAAAATAACACAAACAAGTAGAGCTAGTCAAATCATGTTGACTTAAGGCCACCTTGTGCTGATTAGGACATTATATTGGTGTGTCTGCAAGTGCTCAAGGCTAGATTTTTGCCCATATCAGCATGAACTAAATCAAATAAAACTTGATTTTGAATCTTTTAGAAATTTAAAATATTTTAATAGTTTTTAGAAATTCATAAAATTAAGAGAATTTTAATATCCAAAATTCATTGAAGTTTAAAAATTGATATTTTAAATTTATTATTAATGGATTACAATTTGAATACTTGAGAAGTGTATGTTAAAAGTCAAGGTTGAAGGTGAAGTTATAATTTTCTTGATAATTTGAACAATTAAGAAAATTATATATTTTGATTAAAGATCTTGGCAACTAGCCAACCTACAATTAAATGAGGTTAGCTAATATGTCAATGTGCGGGTATTACCTATTATATGACATTAAAATGAACAAATCAAGTCATGAATATTAAAATTAATAGGGATATGAATTTTTTAAATATAAAAAAAGAATA
>NW_021319199.1:419385-425219 GCF_001605985.2 Dendrobium catenatum
TAAAATAGCGATACGAATCTTATTTAAGGATTTCGAAGACCGATATCAAGGGAAGGTAAGGTTTAGAATTTGAAAAGGGATTAGTTCAATATTGAGCACTTATTTTAGATTCAAGGGAGAAAAAGTAGAGAGTGTTTTGGGATTCTGAATTACTTCAGAAACACCCCAACCTATCCTAATTGTTGGGCTCAAATTTGATTGAAAGATATTTTTTTTTTTATTTGAGTGATCAATTTTATTAGAAAATGGGATTCAATTCCCAAAAATTGAGGTCTTATGGCCCAATCCAGCCTCGGAACCTAAGTCTAAATTGGGCACTGAAAATTAGTACCCTGAACCTAGCTAGTGTAATGCGAATCTGGTCTTACCCCGGCCTAGATTGGAGAGTCAGCTAAATTACCTAAACGATTTTAAAATATGAGTCCAGTCTTTTTTGTAGAGTGAAAGGGACGTTAATTAGAAAAGTATAAAGGAATGGGGTCGACATCTAGAGCAGATCCTTAATTGACCCCTTAGACTTATGTTGGGTGTTTGATGTCTAAATAAATGTGATTAAATATTAGACTCAATTTTAATTTGTTACTAATGTGATGCATGCTAATCGACTAGATTGAATGCACAATTGGTATGTAGCCGTTTAAAAACTTTTGGCTTAGAAAATAGGTTTTTTCCTAGAGATTGCATAACATTTCCTTGACAGATCGGCACCCTGATAGGCCAGGTGGTCTGCCAGAACCCGTAGGCGGGGAGATGTCTAACAAGGTTGAGAAAGTATAATATGAATGCATGAAAAACCCTCGGCGAGTCCGAGCTTACTTCTTAGGACCGTTTAGAGTTTCTATCTTATCCTAAAAATTTTATTTAATTGAAGTAAAAGAATTTTTGACAAACCCCTAAGAGCCTAAATTCGAATTCCAGGTCAAACCAAATACGACATGCAAATAAAAAGACTAGAAAAATAGGAGTTCTAATGCGCAATCAATTAAAATAAATCAATCAAATTAAATATATCAAATTAAATGACCATATGGCAAGTGTCACTTATTATTACATCACAGAATTACAAGAAAGTAAAGTGGCCGGGCACCACTAACTACAACCCGGATTTCTAATCCTAAATCAAATGACTTTGAGATTTGGGATTCTTCTCGTTGTCAATTTCTTTGCCTTCTCACGAACATCTTGATTCGTCGGTCCCGGATATCCAAATGAAAAGAAACTCCCCCTCGAACGGGGTGTTATCTTTCCTCTTTGGATATTTGAAAGGGATCCTAATTTGACTTCCAAATGGAAGAAGACTCTCCCCTTTCGGGATGTCTTCACCTCTTTGGAATTCAAATTAGATCAAATATCCCAAATTCAAATCATTTTAAGTATTTTACAACCCTTATACAATCGAATTACATTAACTTAAAATAGAAAATCTAGACTCGATCCTGCAAGGTTATCCTAATAATTGGCAGTTATATATTCAATCCCAAGCAGTTGTAATATGAAATTAAAATGCATTACTTTTAGCCACACTTGGCCATGCTCTTTTATTTAAAGGGGGTCTTAAGCGCAGTAGGTACCTGTGCTAAGAGTATATATTTTGATCTTTTATTAATTATCCCCTTTAATTTCATCTCCTTGTATGAGCATGGCCACCTGCATAAGATTGCACAAGTATAATTTGTCCCTAACCTAGGGGTAAATCTAACGCACAATCAATCACAGAGTGCAGGAAGTAAGTAAATAAACACATCAATTCTACACTAGCAAACAACATGCAATGAAAGTTCGAAAAACACGGCACACAACTGTAGAAAGTAAAACACCGGCCTATCCTAAAACTAGAGTCGGTGATCCTAGCAAACCATCTAAAGTGTGTGGGGTAGGTCGTGTGGTTTTGATATGTCCTAAATAGGATTATTAGTTAAAGTTATTTAAGGTTCGATTGGTTGAAAGGTTTAAGGGAAATTTAGTTAGAGTTTAAATATTAATATTTTGAATCTTTTAAGATTAATTTTTAATTATTTGTTGGAAACCAGCTTTGTTTCACACCGAGGCCATGAAGTTTATTTCACCTTTCTTGGGGCTAAGTAAATAGCTTCGTAAGACTGGGTTACCCAGTGGTACCTGATATAATTAAGTAGATTAGGTTGATTAAGGGTTAAGGGTTAATGGATTTTATTAAAGTGTTTGATTACTGATTTTAAGGATTGGTTAATCATTTCTGGAGTTTTAGAGCGATTTTGAGTAAGAATTTTCTGGATTATTTTAATATTTAATTAAGAGGTCAAAAATTGACTTTTACATTAAGCTCAAATTCTGGAAAGTTTGTATTTTATTAAAATATTAGACCTTAAAACGATCAGTTAGAAGGTAAGTACGCTGAAATCGGATTTTTATACATTTTATTATGAAGGTTTGAAGTTTTGAACTAGTTTTGACTTACAGTTGACCGGATTGTTGACTTTTTGAAATTAATGATTTTCTGGAAATTTGATATTTTTAATAAATATTAGACACCATTATGAGTTCAATTCAAGTGAGTTTGACTGATTTGGATTTTGCCTGAATTAGTATTGAATGTTTGAAATTTGCGGTATTTAATGAATTATTGAAATTCCTTAATTAGAGGGCCTTTTTGTGATTTTGCTCCAAATGAGGTCCCAATTCCTTGAAATCAGCTCCAAAGGTCAGGGATGACCTAAGAAGAGATTCCCAAGTGTTTGGAAAATTTTTAGAATTTTAAATTATTATTAATTAATTATATTAATTAAAGATTGAATTTCAATTAAAATTAAATTAAGGTTTAATTTGCTATAAATTCAAAAGGGTTTTAATTTTCATTGGTTAAGGATTCAAAACTGGTCAGTTAGAAGGGTTACACATAATTGGGGATATTTTAAATATTTATTTGGGTCGACATTGCACTGCATGCCGAGATCCCCAATTAATAAATATTTAAAATTTTGCCAAGATACAACCAGATTATAAAAAAATATTGAGAATATACATAAAGGCTTTAAACTAAAGTGATAGTGGCGTTAAAAGAGCATAGGATGATGATGCTACCTACTATCGTTAATCTACGAAGTTATACTCTAGAGATAGAGTATTATCTCATTGATCTCTACTTAATCAAGATAAAATAATTCAACTATACTAAAGATTATGAGTGCATCTAAAGATCTATGAAAGCACATAGATGGACTCTTAGAATCTACTAAATGAAAATCTTAGTGTGATATCAAAGCAAACTTTTGGAGATTCACTAAACAAAAATTTTAGTGTAACATCCAAGCAAAGTTTTAGAGATCCACTAAATAAAAATCTTAGTGTGACACCTAGACCAAATATCTGGAGATCCCTAAGGTCAATGAGCATACAACAAATGTGATTCGCACTAGACACATATCATACTTGTTAGGGGATATTTGTTGACCTCTACAATTGTTTGATTAAAAAAATATATATTTTTTAAAAAGTATTAATTTTCTTTGAGAATATTAAATTTTAAATTTTAAAATTGAACACATCATTATGAACAGTATATCACCTCGGGAGGTGATCATATCGTTCCCTAATTGGTTCAAATTTCATAATTTTAAATTCATCCGAATTATCGTAGTCAAACTCAAGGGGGAACAACATATGATCTCGAAAGATCAAAATGACATTCAATCAATTATTTAGCTATAATAATTTAGATAAGAGATCATTAATTTCATAATCAAAATAATGATAATAAAATAATATATCTTCCCGAAGAAAGATGATATTACCTATTATCGATTATTTGAATATGACGATAACGCTCGCCATTTTTGTTTTGAATTCCCAAAGATAATTAATTGAAGGTTTTGAAAAACTTGATTTTAAAAATCTGGTTTGGGTTTCTAAATCTCCTACGAGCGCAAGCCCTCGTAGTTAATTACATCGTAGGAAACAAAAACTTCCTACGAATACTCTCGATTAAAATAGCGGTATAAATTTTATTTAAAATTTTCAAAGATCGATATCAAAGGAGGAAAACGGTAGGAATTTTCAATCGGGATTAGATCGACGTTGGACAATTATTTCTGGAGTCAAAGGAAGGGGGGTAGGGAGTGTTTTGAGATTCTGAAATAATTCAGAAACACTCCAACCTATTCTAAGTGTTAGGCTCGAATTTGATTGAAAGAGATATTTAATTTTAAATGGTCCATTTTATTAGAAAGTCGGGATTTAATTCCCGGAAGTTGAGGTCTTATAGCCCGAGCTCGCCTCGGAACCTAAGTCTAAATTGGGCATTTAAAAGTGCCCCGAACCTAGCTAATGCAGTGCAAATCTGGTCTTACCTCGACCTGGATTGGGGAGCCAGCTAAACCACCTAAATGATTTAAAATTATGAGTCCGGTTAATTTATGTAGAGTGGTCGGGACGTTAATTAGATTGAGTTTGGAGAGTTGGGGCCGACATCTAAAGCGGATCCTAATTGGCCCCTTAGACTTATGTTGGGTATTTGATGTCTAAATAAATACAATTAAATATTAGACTCTTTTTAATTTGTTACTAATGCGATGCATGCCAATTGACTCGATTGAATGCATAAATCAGTATGTAGCAGTTTAAAAATTTTTGGCTTAGAAAATAGGTTTTTCCCTAGAGATTGCACAACATCCCCTTGACAGATCAGCACCCTCATAGGCCAGATAGTCTGCCAGAACCCGCAGGCGGGAAGGTGCCTAACAAGGTAGATAAAGTATAATATGAATGCATGAAAAACCCTCGGCGAGTCCGAGCTTACTTCTTAGGATCATTTAGAGTTTCTATCTTATCTTAAAAATTTTATTTAATTAAAGTAAAAGAAATTTTGACAAACCCCTAAGAGCCTAAGTTCAGATTCCAGGTAAATCAAATACGGCATGCAAGTAAAAAGACTAGAAAAACATGCATCTCTAATGCACAATCAATTTAAATAAATCAATCAAATTAAATATATCAAATTGAATGTCCATATGGCAAGTGCCACTTATTATTACATCACAGAATTTTGAAGAAAATTAAAGTAGTCGGGCACCACTAACAACAACCCAGATTTCTAATCCTAAAACTCAAGTAACTTTGAGATTTGGGATTCTTCTCGTCATCCATTTCTTCGTCTTCTCACAAACATCTTGATTCGTCGGTTCTAGATATCCAAATGGAAAGAAACTCCCCCTTGAACGGGGTGTTATCTTTCCTCTTTGTATATTTAAAAAGTATCCTAATTTGACTTCCAAATGGCAGAAGACTCTCCCCTTTAAGGATGTCTTCACCTCTTTGGAATTCAAATTAGATTTTTATATCCCAATCTCAAGTCATTTTAAAGAAATTACAACCTTATCAAATTGAATTTACATTAATTCAAATAAAAAAAAATCTAATCTCGATCCTGCATGGTTATCCTAATAATCAGCAGTATATAAATAATCCCAACCAGTTATTATATAAAATTTGAAATGCAATTTTTTTTAGCCACACTTGGCCATGCTCTTTCTATTTAAAGGGAGTCTTAAGCGCAGCGGGTACCTGTGCAAAGAGTATATATATTATTTTTATTAATTGCCCCCTTTAATCTCAGCTTCTTGTGTGAGCATGGCCACCTGCATAAAACTGAACAAGTATAATTCCCCCCTAACCTACAGGTAAATCTAACGTGCAAGCAACCACAGTAGAAAGTGCAGTAGACAGGTAAGTAAGTAAACACACCAATTCTGAGCTAGCAAACAGTATGCAATGAAAACTCGAAAACCCGGCACACAGCGGAAAAGTAAACACCGGCCTATCCTAAAACTAGAGTCGGTGATCCTAGCAAACCATCTAAA